>NC_139629.1:11742131-11857131 GCF_964638095.1 Poromitra crassiceps
CTGCTTGGCTTGTTGTGTTACTGCAGGTAACAAAGGCCTTTCTCCTCCTCATACTGTGTATAAACTGTGGTGATGTTGAACTCAAAACAAAATGCTCAACATGGTGATTGCAAAATGCTGCATTGTGTTTGGCAATGAATGTGTTAATAGTTCTCTGTATTCCCACTGCACATTAGTAGGGAGTATGCATGATAAGCTTTCCCTTGCAGCCCACATAACTGAATTAACTGCCATGCTCCATTTCATTGGCCTGGCATTGTATGAGGCAGTCTCTCTCTTTGATCCACAGAAGTTCCCTCAGTGAGACGAAGCCACAGAAGAACCACGCTACCACACTGTCAAGAAAAGACCAGACCACCTCCACATGCGACAGCGAACTCTCTGAAGTGTCTTCAGGCGACTCTTGTAATCTGCAGGTCGGGTCGAACCAACCGTACACAGAAAGGGGGGATAACCAACACAATGGTTCAGTTGTTTCCAAGCACAATGGCAATGTTACAGCCAACCCCAAGGCCACAGAACTTGGATTGGTCCAGTTTGATGGAAATGCGGTGGCCATTATGCTGGAGTGTACTGAGCCGGAGCTTAACGCCGACCCTAATGATCTGACGAGTTTACACGAAACGTCCCCGCAGAGGAGAGTTCCCCTCTCCCTGAACGACAGTTTGTTCTTCTACAACCAGCCCGTTGCCATCCTCCATGCCCCAGCATTCTTCCACTTGGAGGAGCAATCGGAGCAGCCGCACTGGAGCAAGTCGGCAACTCTGCCCCGCGCAGGTGCTTCAAACAACACTCCCACAGAGCCGCCGAGGACAGACGGTTTCACCCAGACTCTGCAGAAAGGTCCTGCTGTCTCCCAGAACCAGGCAGTAGAAATTGAGGAGCAGCTTGGGCCACCAGGGGGCTCCCAGGCGCCGCCCTCCTCCTCCAACCTCTCCAGGGGTCACTATGGCCTCCCGGAGTCAATGTCAGTCCCGGGAACATTACATAAAATCGGGGACAAAAGACGCTCCTGCGTGGGCAGCGATCTCCAGGGAAATTCGGAGCGGGCCAAAATCCCTTCGGCTCCGCCTCCACGGGCCTGGTTTGTATCACTGGAGGGCAAACCTGCAGCAGAGATCCATCACGCTGTGGCAGAGCAGCAGAGGAGACGAAGGCCGACAGAGAGTCGAGAAACCAGCTTAGACTCGGGGGTGGATATGAGCGAACTGAACCAGACAGCTGGTCGGAGGGTGGTAACACTGGAGCGCAATGCTACCTTTGTCAAGAGCAGCGCCCCCAGCACTAAACCTGCCCCTCCCCAGTAAATACAATAGGGATTCAACGATATATTGGCCGTATATTCGTATCGGCCATTATTGGCCCTGTTGACTGAATCAGCCTATCAGCAAAAAAGATGCCGATATTTAGCCTCTCAGTTGGGTCACATCATTTGTTGGTTGTTTGTTTCATAATTACATGACAGTATAATTGAATTTGTGCTCATTCAAAGATAGTGTGATGAAGGACTCAAAAGACTTTAAAACAGTTGTTATTTCTTTCTTAATTAATTAATTGAATTAATTCTAATTAAGTTAATTCTTTGTTTCCCTGTCAAAAAAGGCGCAATAAGGGGGCACGGTGGCGCAGTGGTAGCGCTGTCGCCTCACAGCTAGAAGGTCTTGGGTTCGATTCCCACCTGGGACGCTGTGAGCGCTGAAGGAGTGCGTGCCCGTCCGCATGTCCTCGAGTGCCCACCGCCCGGGTGCGGTCGTCAAAAGGGCCTTTCTGTGTGGATTTTGCATGTTCTCCCCGTGCCCCTTGGGAGTTTCCTTCATATAGGAAACCCCTCACTAAAATATGCAATATCCTGGTCGGCGAAATGGTGCCTCCTGTGGTCGTTTGGGGCGCCTGTTCGGAGGGAGGGGAACTTGTTGGAATAGCGTGATCCTCCCACGTGCTATGTCCTACTGGTGAAGCTTCCCGTCAGGTGAAAAGAAGCGGCTGGCTACTGCCCATGTCTCGGAGGAAGCATGGAGCCAGTTTCGGCTCTCCCCAGATCGGCAGAGGGTGGAGCAGCAACCAGGATAAATAAATTAAAATTAGCACTAATAGGGGATAGAAAATCTGGGCAATAATATTTATTAAACACACACACACACACACACACACACAAAACATATCGGTATCAGCATTGGCTATCGGCCAAATAGTTATTTTAAACATCGGTATTGGTATTGGCCCAGAATTGCATCCCTAAAAAACAATTAAAGGCAATGGACCTCCCAATAAACTACAGTGGAGTGCACCCAAATCAGCAGCATCAATACAACAGTGTCAAACATACTGTAAATATTGTACTGCCAAAATACAGTACGGTATATATTTTCTCACATTTTATATCAACACTACTTACTTTTCCTTCCTGGATAGTCATATTTTTTGTGGTTACTGCATCATGTATCAGTAGGTGAACATACATTTTCCAAGAAATAATATCATAGTTGGTTTTTTTAACAATCACCTTCCCCTTCCTCCTGTTATATAAAAGCACGAGTGTGTCCTCTTTCTCCTTGGCTTCCTGCACTCCAAGGATTTTGTCCAGGAGTGATGGAGGTGTTGGAGAAGGTGTGTGCTCCTCTACAATAGAACAGAGGCTAGCATCAAGTTTGTCTGAGTCGCTTTGCATGCTGTGGTCTAACCCCACCCACTCCTGAACAGTGAATAGTCCCTCCCCATGTGATCTCCTGGCCAACTGTGACCAGGGACCATTGTGGTTGGACGGTATGGTTAGCAATCAGTGATCAAGTTCAAGCACCCAAGTTCAATGCATAGACTGTCATGGAAATACATTATGACTATGTGTATGTCATTTTAAAAATGTGATGTTTTATGCATGGTTTTTATTGATTTATGATTGTTTGAATAATTTCATTACACCTTGATGCAAAAACTGACCTGTGTGATGTAAAAATGTGCTTTAGTATCTATGAAACGATGCAATATAGTTACTACTCCTAGTACTTGCTTGTGATGAACACTCGGAAATGCAAACGCATTACATGACATTTTTAGTTTTTACACCTCACTAGTAAATGCAGGAGCTACACCAGCGCAGAGGGAACAGACAGACGGACGTACTGTACGTACGGACGCACACACACACGCACACACGACCGATCACATAATCTCCCTCTGGCAGAGATAATAAAGCAAAAAAGACAACAGCAAAGACAACAACAACAAAAAGTACAGCACCATAGTCCACCGGTAGTCCTCAACACAGTCCAGGACGGTAGTGTCCATGTAATAAGTGTCCACATCATCTCCCTCTGCGCCATCACCACATCCACTTGTCTCATGGGTCTTTAAAACAAGGTGATGGAATCTGTTGGGGACTCTCTGGGACTTTCCTATGTTCTCTCTCTCCCTCGATGTGCTGGTTTGATAAGATAAGATGATCTGTTGGGTTAGATCCATCTTTGTTTTCTGGACATGTTTCCATTCTACAGCTATGCTAAAGACAACAAGGTTTGGTCTTCCACATTCAGTTGGTGGGGGTGGCGCTGAAGCGGGCAAATTCAATTAGTGTTATTGTGATGTCACAAAATCACAGAAGTCAAAACAACTCGTTGGAGGAACTTTTTCCTTACATGGCTGTGGCTTTATCTGGGGACCCATGTGTTTTGAGACCTCCATGATGTTTATATAGCACGCCCAAGTCCTTTATAAACAAAGAAGCAAGGATTTTTTTTTTTTTTTACACAAGATAGGATTTTGAGTGCAGACATCTTTTGTTCAGTGCATGTCACATGCTCACCTATTAATTCCTTTATCAATCTGTTATGAAATGATCTTGATATCATTGTACAGTTGTCGGATGAGAACACAGCCTACATGTGACCTAACATAAACCTAACAACACAATTTGTGCAGGCTATATAAAAAAATAGCAGGCACATGCACGCAAACAATTATCCACTTCCTGTGAGTGATTGCAAACATACCAATGCCAATTGCTTTCATGGACACTACCGGTATATGGATATTAAAAAAAACATTGCTGTTATGTTGGCTTAAAAAAATCAACAGACAAGGGATGGATTCATGGAAGAGAAATAAGTATTTAAACAAAACAAAATTGAGATGAACACTTATTTTTAAAAGCTGCCAGGGAGAGGAAAAACAGTCACTATCACACAGCACACACTTAGCACTCCATGAACCCTGTGCAGACAAAAGCACAGATATGTGGTAGACACACACACACACACACACACACACACAGGCATACACATGTTTGAGTACAAAGAGCATGCCATGAACTCAACCAACTACTTTCAACAACAGCTTGACAGAGTGACCTAAATAATAGCCGTATAAGTGAAAATCATGTGTGCAGAGAGACACATTTGTCACACACACGCTCGCACGCACACACACACACACACACAGGCAACAGATTCTTGCAAACACGCAAGTCCCACCCAAGTAAAGGAGGAAGAGAGTCAAGTAAGGAAGTAGCTGTCAGAAAGCTGAGGGTGTGCATACCAAAGCCTCAAAAACAAAGCCGGAAAACTTTTGTCGTTCATTTTTGTGACTTGGAGTTTTGTGTAACTGCGACAACTCAAACTAGGCAAGTACTGCAAGCTCTCCTCTTCTATCACCTTTAAAAGCCTTCTGAGAATACCGTATATAAGTCCTGCAGCTGAGAGACCAGATGTGATTCTCTTTTTTCTCCTGCCAGATGTTTCTTTGTCAAACAGATGTTCAGCCTTATGTTGCGTTACAACATTGACAACATGTTGCTTGTTAGCATGTAGGCTATATCACTTTTCCACTTTTACTTCTGCATCACGCAACCACGTGGAAACTTTCTAATGTACAGTATAAGCAGTTAGCTCTATTGTAGGCTAATGCCTATTTAAAGCAATATTCTCTCGTATCACCAGAGCCATTAAGAATGGCTATCCACGAGGGGTGGGAATCACCAGATGCCCCACGATACGATATTATCACGATACTTAAGTCACGATACGATAGTATTGTGATTTGTGATAGGCTAGTATTGTGATATATTGTGATTTATTACCTTTTTTCAACTGCAAATGATGTCCCCAAAGAAAAACACTTTGTCAACATTTGTTTTATCTAAATGAGATAAAGTTTCCAGTCTGTTCATCTGACTTCAATCATTTTTATTGCAGCAAAATGGGATTGTTAAGCAGACAGACAGACCAACACTGTCATAAAAGCCTGTCATAAATGTTCCATGCACTTGACATTTTGTATAATAAAATATCACATACTTGGCATTCGATACGATATGATATATTGACCCCACCTACTATCCACCAGAGTGTAGACTTTTTGTTTTAGAGACAGTTGTAGCTGTTTCACTAGTAAAAGGTTACATGCTACAGCTGAAACGTGGCAGTCAAAATGAAAGTGAATCTAATCTACAGCACACGTCACAAGACAAATCGAAGCACATTGTGTTGAAGAAAAGAGCAGCCTAGCAGATATATACTGTATATATATATATAGGCTATATATATAGCCTATACATATGGTTGGTAACAACAGCATAAAATACTGAGTGTGGTACAGAATTCTAAGTGCAATGCACAATATTTCCTGTTTCATCACAGACCATGGAGACGCTGAAGCCAATTCAGGACAAACTGTGCCTGTGGCTGTCAAGCGATCCTGACTTCATCCTCGATCTCGATCAATGCGGGCACATTTTGTCAGGGACTCAATACCGAAAGGTAAAAGAGCAAAGTAGTGCAGTAGAGAAGATGAGAATGCTTTTGAAGGTAATCATTGAAAAGGGGGAAGATGCCTGCCAGTGCTTCTATGGCATCCTGAAGGAGCATCAAGCACACTATCCACAACTGCAACAGTTGTTCACCCATAACTCTCAAGGTAAAGAACTGTATACGCTTTATATCATTTTATGGGCCTTAACAATTGGTGGCTGGGCCATTCGGCTGCCAGCCCGGTTGCCAGCCAAGAAGACCCTTGGCAGATTAAACAAAAATAAAATGGAAACTTACCTTAATATACTTAAACTTAAGATAACTTACATAAATGCATTAGTGTATAACATAATATCATTATAGTTTCTCTAAAGGCTAAAGCAATATAGCTTATGGTGTAACAAAGTTCAGTTCTTATGCACCAACTGAAGATTGCTGCCACTGTGGAGAGAGAGAGAAATGCATTTATTTTGTCTTTTGCAGGGTCATGCAGGCCGAAGGTGTTTGCTGATAGTAACGGTGTTGTTACCACCAGAGAAATAAAAGATGTCAAAGCAAAATCCTTCAACATGAGCATCAACACAAGCGGTCGTAGCACAGAAAGTTGTCAGTCTGGTAAGTATAATTATGTTGTCATCAGTAAAGTGAAGTTTTGTTTTTGTTTGTGTATGGCAAATCTAATGCTAGTTTGAATCATTTTGGGGTTTGACTGATATCTTTCCATCATTGCAAAGAACACACATAATATTTGTGTAGGCTACTTTTACATAGCAGGGCACCATTTAAAGTAAGCATGATCTTTCTCAGAGGCTGCTGCTGGACCAGCTCCCCAAGCAGATTACGTTGCACGCAGTGGCGGCGCCATATGTGCTGATACAATATCAGGTGCTACGGTTGACGGGGTCATGAACTTCTCTGTGAACACCTCATACACATCCGCAGGTAATATTCTGCTCACTTTTTCTGTTAACCAGTAGCCTCATCTTTCCCATGTGCAGTACAGTATAGTATGTTCATTATATTCATTCATTCATTTGTTCGTTCATCAAAGCTTCACTTACTAACATTAAAAGTTTAACACCATGTAAAGTCCTTTGCGGGCTATAGTTAAGCACATTTGGAAATGTGTCCAATCTAAGCCTATAGCTTACCATCTAGCAGGATCATGCCTGTCTCTGTCGGAGCTCTGCCGCACTCGCCAGATGTGCGGCTCTCTACCTCTAGTTTCAGCAGGTTTACTTCCACAGTACCAATAGACCCATCATGGAACCGGGCCTGGTACTGTGGTGTGTCCCTGGACCTGCATGTATTTTTCTGAACAATAGATTGAACTGACATTGTGATTACTGTCGCTACGTGAGGGAAACACAAGCATGTCTACTCTACAGTCTAAGAAATATACATGATGTCTTGCAGCCTCAGGACCCTCGGCTGGAGCGTCTGGTGGAGGAACCATGTCAGGAGGTAGGTGAAGTAACAGGAAGTGATTTTAGCAACTTGGAAGTGGAAATTAGTCCTGTTACATCATGTTAGATGAGTCTTCTTAAGACTTGGAAAATCTGAGGAGTGTTTGTGAGGTATAATTGAGCAACACATTCTCACTCCCAACTCGTCTAATACTGACGTTTGGTCAGGACCCGCTTGCCCTCACTTTATAACAGGTGCCCCTTTCTCCTCAGTTTTCGCCGACACCAATTATGTTCCTCCGACACACACACACACACACACACACACACACACACACACACACACACACACACACACACACACACACACACACACACAAGTAAAACAGCTTGGTTAAGTTTAGGCAAGTAAAACAACTTGATTAAGGTTAGGGTTATTGTTTGGGTTGGGGTTGAAAACGGGACACGGCAGGCCGGGGACATGTGACAACAGCCGGGACCCACCGGGAGTGGAACTGGCTCCCTGGTGATGACAAAGTTAGAGGGGCTACAGGTCTGCCAAACAATCCCATCCCTTCACCCACTGGGCCCTTAGTGGTCCCCTCGCCTTCACCCACTGGGCCCTTAGTGGTCCCCTCGCCTTCACCCACTGGGCCCTTAGTGGTCCCCTCGCCTTCACCCACTGGGCCCTTAGTGGTCCCCTCGCCCGCACCCTTCATTTTAAATGAGAAAGGAAGAAAGGCTACCTTTCTTGTCTGCAAGGCATGGCAAGGGTTCCTCGTTCCTGACCCGACGTCAGTAGTTGACGAGTTGGAAGTGAGAACCGGTTGTATTGACTGGTGAATTTCAGACAGCAGTTGATAGGCCTATATAAAATGGATAGCATTTTGCAATGAAACAATCCTTATTGTAATTATTTCTTAAAAAAGTCATTTTTGACTCCCTTTCTCCTCAGCGAAGCACTTTGTGGATAAACACCGGGAAGACCTCATCAAGAGAGTGATGATGGTTGCACCAATCTTGGATAAGCTCATGACCAACGGCGTTATCGACCAAGAACGCTACGATAACATCATGTCTAACCCTATCTCTCAGGATCGAATGAGGGAACTCTATAGGTTGCTGAATACAAATACAGCTAAAGATATCTTCTATCGTATTCTTGAGAATGAGGAGCGGTATCTTATGGCTGAGCTCAAGAGAAAATAACAAGTCCTAGTTTTCTGATAAGAGGTTTAAGGACCCAGTTGTTTTCTGGCTTTGAGGGAGAATTTGTACCTGTTTATAAATATTGATTGGATTGTCTTAAACCCTACGAGTGAGTTACTCATACGGTTTAAAACAACTCATATAAAAATATACTTGGAGTAACAAATGAAGTATAAAGTAGAGTTAATTCTACTGTACATTGCCTACCACATATCCAACCACTAGAGGTCACAATTGTTCAAGTTTTGTTTAAGTTTATTCAATGGAGTATTCTTGATCTACTCAATCTATATATCCCTCCCTTATTGAGATAAGACGTCAGATAAGATGTAATGTATCATGGTGCAATGTATTTTGTATAGTGCCCTCTTTCTTCCATTATACATTTTTAATTTGTTTCTATTTTTTTCTACTAATTGCTTGATTTGCACCATCTTATTATGAGCAAATACATGTAGGCTACTCTATTCTATGCATTCCAATCTATCCTCTGTAGTATTTAGAGATGAGATGGCCAGACTTTGTACTTTGATATTAATTGTATCTCATCTTATCTGATATTATGTATATGGAAATGTAATATTTAGGATTATCCAATTTTGTATACATGAATGATATTGTATTTGGTATGGCCTACTGATGACTTTTTGAAGTGCATTTGCATTTGGGAATGTGTTGAATTCTCCGCCAATCCGCACCTACTTAAAGACACACCTGATGGCAATCAAGCATAATAGCAAACCTGATGAAGCAGCATGCAAAACACACTTTTGCTCCTTGTTTTAATGTAGCCTAATCTATTCATAAAAAAGTGTCTATCCACGTATCCTGGTGCACGCTAGAATAATATTGATTTTTTTTTCTTTAATACCTATTCAATCTATGTTATAATTATATAAATCAGAATTGTATTTCCGATTTTCAGGCGCTATGGTTTTCGTCCTCTTTCTTTGGTGAAACATTTGAATGTTGCAATAAAAATACATTTGCATAAATACATTTAGATTTGGTCATTTTAGAGAAACAGCTTTCACTTTTCTCAAGCAAATGTTGTGAACTTGATATTAGTTAGATAGGAAACATCTGCCCCCTCCCCTCCCCTCCTCTCCCCCTCGTCTCCCCTCCTCTCCCCCTCGTCTCCCCTCCCCCTCCCCTCCCCGCGTCTCCCCTCCCCTCCCCCTCGTTAAACAGTTTTAGCGTGTTGTGCCTTTTCCAAGAAGAGTTGGTCAGATTGATAAGAGCGTGCCATCAGCTAAGCACATCTTGCCTCTCGGCATGTCTACACTTTCTCCAGGCAGTGGTGAAGTAGGCTATCACATGTCAGGAAGCACTGCAGGGTATTGAATTTCACAGGAAAATACGTCTGCTTCCCCTTGAAATAGCTATTCACAGAGCAGGCGGACTCTACCGTATGTGAATGATCACATCCAGTTGCCCCTGAAATACTCCAGAGTGAACTTGTAACGTTTGATTCACGATGCAGAGTGATACAGTACCCCTGCTTCCCTGGGAGGAGGCCTTGGCCACCTGGCGTTGGGCCAAGGAACTCCGGGAGTGTGGAATAAGAGTTTGGAGGCAAGGTGGCAGGAGGATACCTTTGGAATGGAAACAGTTTGACGCACTTGCTAGATCATAAAATGCCGAGGAGGATTAGCAGCCGTCTATGGGGGGTAATGAAAGCCACGCACCTTGTGTCAAACATGCACTTGCCTGAACCCCGTACGCTATTTCTCTCAGCGTTGTTATGGATTCTACTCGTTTTGTAGACAAAACACAACTTGTTCAGGAAACTGATGTGTTTGCCAGTTTCGCTCGTGAGGAATTCCCCTGCTGACCACATGATTCTGTTTGCTACGACCCCCTGCCATGGAGATCATGTCTGGCACCACGTTGTCCTCTCCTGTCTGCTGTTGTTGTCCTGACGACAACCAACCAAGGGAATCTTACAATACAACTCACTTGGCAATGTGCCTCCTGCATGCTAAACACCCCATAGCTCTCAAACTATGAGAACAAACTGAAGCTGAGCAGTGAGACTTGAATTGAGAGTGAGAATTCAGAAAAGACACCGCACACAGTCACAGACACAAATGGAAGGCCCGGGCAACTTCTTGTCTAGTTTTTAGTCAAGACAGTAGGGGAACATTGCCCAGGGAGTTGTCTCAAGTTTGATTACCAAGGATTACATGGCAACTTATGCAATGCTCTGTTAAATTGTATTCTGTTTGCCATTGATGTTTGCCCTGTATTGCTGTTGCCCTGTCATGTTGCCCCAAACAGTTGCCAGCTAGGTGTCTCACAGCATTAAGGGACGTTTTCATGACAGACATGTGAGCCTCTGGTTTGGCCTGTGGTCTGGATTTCATGATGCCACTGACTCAGTCATTAGACAGCAGCTAAGATGACATTCTGATTCTCAACTTGTTGAGATTGCACTGACATGCCAACAGTCACAGTGATGCAAATCTCTTTTTTCTTCTTCTTCTTTTTCTTCTCTTTTTGCTGTCATACAATGTGATCCAGCCTACTGTAACTGTTGGACACTGATCGAGGACTGGAGATGTATGAAGTGCACAGCACGAATTGTGCATGAGCCAGTCTAAAAATTCCGAGAACAGAACACCAAAAATCAGGAAAAATGAGCATGCCCTATTGTTCCACTTGTCCCTTGTCATTACAAGATTGGGGGCATTTTTCACATAGCACTGCACCGCCGAGCTTTGGTAACGTGAAGCCCCGCCAGGCCAGACAGTGAAACCAAGCCGTCGCTGAGAAAACCATATCCATTACGCAGGCAAGATGCCAGCTGTTCTCCACACGATTTGTTTGAATGGATTTGTAGGTGTATCTGCTGCTGCTGTCTTTTGTGTTTCACAAGGGTTTCCATCATGTACAAAAACCCTCTGCAGTCAATACAAATGCTTTCATTTAGCTGATTATTCAATTTCATAATGTACTTAAGTGCTTTTTTTTTTTTTTTTTTTTTACGGCACTTGTCATGTTATTGCCATGCCTGCATTATAGACATGATCATCACATATTTTCCATTGCATTTTGCTGCTTAATCTAACTCAGGTGTTTTCAAAGTCTAAAGACTGTGAGCCTCCCCTCAGAGAAAGTTTGGAAACAGGTGCCCCCCCCCTCAAACCCCACTTAGTTCACTTGCTTAGTTTTGCTCAATTCCTGGCTGCCTATGGCATCGTGATTATTATTTGATCCCATAAAGACTCAGTAATTGAGCCAAGATAGCCTGATATTGCTGTTTTGACATTTCAGGCTATACCAAATACATAAAAGAAACAAGAAGGCATTTATTTGTTTCTGACTCTGGGAAACTGGGAAAAACGGCAAAATTCCCCAGAACTACTGTACCCTTTATCTCTGAATATCTCTTTAACCAAATCACACACATTTAGGCTATTCTATGTGAACTCTTGTTATAACTAATGTCATATTTCTTCACTTCCATTCACTGAGCCTCCCCTGAAACTGTTTTGAGCCCCCCTGGGGAGGCCCGCCTCCCACTTTGAAAAGCTCTGATCTAACTGTTGCTGTGACCCAGAGCTAGAAAACATGATTGTATAATCCTGATCAAGCCAAATTGAAAATGTACATTGCAAGTAAGGAGTGTCAGCTAATTTGAGATCAAAGTATTGCAGCATAAGGATGACAATATTTTAATAAATATTTTGCTTGTAAATATTTTTGTTTTGCTTGTCTCATAGCATACTGTAAAGTAATAAGTGAATAATATACTTACTTATCTCTCATCACTTTAGGTATGTTTATTATGATATTGTCTTGCGAGTTTGTTCATTGATGATGATGATGATAATGTTGATGATTAATTAATAGCCTACATCTTTAGGAGCTTTATGTCCCACACATCATAGCATCTTCACAATGTTTCTCAGAATTACCCCCCCCCCCCCTCCCCACACACACACACACACACACACACGCACGCACACACGCACGCACGCGCACGCGCACACACACACACACACACACACCCACACACACACACACACGAACACACACACACACACACACACACACACACACACACACACACACACACACACACACACACGCACACACACACACTCACTCACTCACCCCAGTCCACCCAACTCCCAAAATAGCACTGCTTGGTGTAAATGGGTTCCGAAATAGCATAGGGTTTAAAAGGGGGTAGAGGATGCCCTGAGAGCCTGGTGGTTTCAAGTATCACCTCACTTCCCCCCACCATCTCTGTACCAGGAAGGGAGCTGCTGAGTAGAGAGTATGATGGTCTCCTGTTGGAAATGAAACCTACTACTTATTTATTTATTTTTTAGCGGGTGGTTCCTATGTGGGGGAAACCCCAGGGGAGCATGGGGAGAACATGCAAACTCCACACAGAATGGCCCTTTTTGGCACATGGGGATAGGGACACACCCACAGCATCCCAGGCAGGAATCGAACCCAGGACCTTCTTGCTGTGAGGCGACAGCGCTACCACTGCTCCATCGTGCCACAGTCACCAAGACTATCGTTTTTTTGTAGCAATTACAGTACAGTGATTCTAACAAGCATGAACTAAAATGTTAAAGAAGGATTCTTAATATCACACGATATGTTTTTGATTCACCAAAACACCTTATGTATTCACCCATGGCTTCTCGATTAACTTTGGCTCTGTACCATTTGTTTTACTTCTGAAGAGTGAAGCCTTTTGTGAGGCCATATTAAATTCTATCAAATGGATAGTTCCGGTCCTTGATTATGATTGGCTGAGCTGCGTTTGAAGCTCTTGTATAATACTCGATGCATCACATAGTGCGCAAAGCAGCGTCTGTGTGTTGCTGCATCTGTATGTGGCTTGGCAACCATTCTGTTAAATGTGGCGGCTGAAGGACTACATTGCTGCAGATAACAATCTTTTGATGCAGAAAATGCAGAAAAAAAAATCACTCAGAGCCAGAGGAAAACAAAACCTCAACAATACAAAGCAATAGCAGAATAATTCCATCTGTGCAACAGGTTAAGTGTGCACATTATTATTATTATTATTATTATTATTATTATTATTATTATTATTATTATTATTTTTATCTATTTTTATTATTATTTTTTCTTCAAAATCAAACTACCCAGTAGATTCATGCCCTACTTTCTCTCTCTCTCTCTCTCTCTCTCTCTCTCTCTCTCTCTCTCTCTCTCTCTCTCTCTCTCTCTCTCTCTCTCTCTCTCTCTCTCATTGATTCCTCCTAGAGTCTAACATGGTTGAGGATCTGCTTCCTGGTTCACTGTGATAAGGGTGCAGGGTCAAGTTGCTGGAATCTGAGGTCACGTCTCCAAGACTGGTGGTCTGGTCATACTGCCGTACAGGAAGTCAGAGGCCTCACTTGACTTTACTGAGCACAAATACAGGAAACACACTGACAGGGACTGTAAGGGGGGGGGGTCCCTCCTTTTAAAGGACCATTCCAAAAGCAGTGTTTGCCAGTAACTTAGTTACAGTGAGTTAGTTACTGTAATGTATTACTTTTACCAGTAACTAGTAATGTAAGGGACTACAATTTTCAAAAAGTAATTATATTACAGTTACTAATCCAAGTAACTTCAAGTTACTGCATTCTTCTCCAGTACTGTCACAGCGCTAATACACAGTGTGGAGAGAGGTCTGGCTATGTGAGGCTTCTGTGTTTAATCATGTTTGATTGAATGGTTCTTGTGGAGATAAAGCTCACAGTGATCTGTTGTGCAAGTCAAATTTTAGACGATTTTGCCAATTACTGACTTGACAATTTACTAGACTGAAATTCAAAGAATAAATGTGAACAACTCAAACGAAACAACATGACTGAGTGTCTACTACAATTTAAATCATGTTTGATTAAGCGATAGAGCACTATGACCTGAGTGGTTGTTGTGAAGATAAACAAAGTGATCTGTTGTGCTATTTGACAAACTTAAATTTTAGAACATTTGACCAAATGCTGACTATTTAGACTATTACTGCCATTCAAGGTTCAAATAATAAACATGAATAACTGAAAAACCTAAACAACATGACAGTGTCTCTTACAATTTAGATACCAGTGCCAGTATCCAGTGATATACCTCCAACTTTCATTAGGCCTGATTTCCAGCTCTAAGGGGATTATTATGGTCTACTGTGAACAAAAGGAAGTGGGCCATATGTGTTGCAGACAGGGTGGATCAAAGATGGGTTTTGACAGCTTCAAAGCCGCAAAGAACCTAATTGATTTATGAGACCAGACTCGCTGTTTCAGCCTACAGTGTATTACAGCTGACTGAATGACATACAACAAAGATTGGTCCATGCACGGATGAAACACCACCGTTGCTCCCAACGTTTTTTTCTTGTTCTTTTTGCCTTGCTGGAATGTGTTTCAATATTTATTTGGCTTGGGCTACAAATGCAGAGCAGCTGTTCCACATGCTGTGTGTTGGGCCCAATGTATGTCACAAGAAGTGCTGGGATACTCGGTTTCACTCGCTCTATTGTGGCTCCATGGCTCACAGACTTCCTGTTATGTGAAATGGACTTTGATGATGAGGATGTTTCTTGACATGGACATGTTTTTCATGTTGCACTTCGTTTCATGTCACACATTCGACACATGCTGAGTGATTCCTCCTTTGTGTGTGTGTGTGTGTGTGTGTGTGTGTGTGTGTGTGTGTGTGTGTGTGTGTGTGTGTGTGTGTGTGTGTACGTGTGCGTGTGCGTGTGGGCATGTGTTTGATGAAAGTTAGAACGAGATATTCTCAAATAAATCATTCTCAAATCTGCACCCCCACTCCAGTTGAAATATATTTATTATTGAGAACTGAACTTGATCTAATTTGTTTGAATAATTGTGTGTGAATGAGTTGCTTTCAAAACTGACATCTGAGTCTCTCCGGCTATCATTTTGCCCCTTTAGACATCTGCGAAAATCACATAATGAAAAATGACATTTGATACTCACAAATTGTGCTTTCATCAGCTGGTATACTTGACTCAGATTTACATTATTCAATTTCCTGAACTGGCCGAGTTGAAAAACAAAAACATACAGTACCTGCCTGCCCTGAGAAAGGTGACTTTGACTCATGGGAAATGTTCTGTGTGGGCATCATCGACCGAGTCTGAAAGCCAAACAGCCCACAGCGCTCTGTAAGCGATACTGTAATATGGCAGCACTGAACGAGTGAAACCATAACGGGTCAAGCCAAGGCCAGGCATGTTTGTTTTACCTGACTTTCTCATGGTCGACCAACTGCAGAGATCCTTCATCTCTTCGGTAACATAAGTGCATCACCATGCTTTTCAACCAAGGCTTCAGCTGTGCAAATAGAAGGAAACAGGCTCCCCGCCGTGATGGTGTGTTTGGGCGGCCATGTTTGCGGTCTGACACCTGTATGGAGAGAGATAAGGGTCAGAAAAGGACAGCTGAGGGTCTGACAATATTAACCTTGTTTCATTCCTCCATGTTGAACTCTCAACACATCCACCCTTACAATTGTTTTCTCAGCGGTAGAAGGAAATGACATGGCACCCCTGGAAGCTGCAATAAAATTGCTTGGAAATGAAACATTTTGAAGACGAGCCAGCATCGGTTTATCTGCAAAAACAGACAGGCTTTGTGGAGGCTTTGAAAATGTGGAAATAAGGAATTTCCTTGCAGCCACAGTGATGAGGCAAAAGTGCAAATTGGTGGCTGCACACAGATGATGTGCCTGTACGTGCACACAGATGATGTGCCTGTACGTGCACACAGATGTTGTGCCTGTACGTGCAGACTTAGCTCTTTTTTCTATCTACAAATGTGATAATGTGTGACTGAGGCAAAATTTCAAATGTCGCTTTCATTGAGCCAAGTAATGTTGTTATGGGTTCCACTGAGAGGTCATGAGGATGGCACTATCTGCGGCAGTGTGGCCATCTGGAAGATAGGATAACAGTAAATCTTTTATTGGTAAACTCGCTCCCTTTGTACAGAGCATTAATCTTGTTATGTAAAGGGCTTAAGTGTTTTTAAATAGCCATAATTTCAATCTATTTTTACAGGTGCACAATGTTTTTCACCAGGACCATGTCTGTTTCTTATCATTTACAGTGTGTTCTCTGGTGAATCATCTGTAATATCCTCAGGCACATCCTCAGTTATTGTAGCAGACACAGCTTATCCTTACAAATATTTAAAAGTTTTTCTTATACACATTGAGGTCTATAAAGACATTTTATTGAATGGAAAACTGCAGGAAGGCAAAATTAGCTTTGTTTAAGAAAATATAATAGAAAGTATAATACAAAGGCTTATGGTTAATTAATATTTCATTTTTAGATCATTTTCCAAACGATAGAATAGTGAGTGTAGTCCAAATCCTTTCAAATTTGCTTTGTTAAGCAAAACAGTGTATGCGGAGAACATAGCTGTATTTGTGATTGATAATAGCTGTATTTGTGATTAATATGCTTCTTTTAAACACATGCCACTGTTGCCAAAAAATATGAATTTTAATACCACTTTAAAGCAGTTGGGTTTATATGAATTAACATGTTGATATCCCAGACAGTGCTGCATAAACTTGGGACAGCAGCACACAAACCGAAAAGATCAACATGCAATGTCCAGCTATTTGTACAGAAATGTGCGTTTCAAACGAGACCGTCATTCCTTGGCACCTTATAAAAATGTAAAGCTGAAGCACATTGCTAGGAGAACGCCCTGTAGTTTTCTAGCACCACACTTATGAGTTCATCCAAAATGACATTCCCTGGGAAATGACATGCCCATCTATCTAATGGCTGAATGGTGGAAGCCAAAGCCCAATCTTTAAGGAGAGTGCAGGCACCGCAAGAGCGGTTCATTTAAGTTTCAAGTGGAGAGGATAACTACGCAGGACATGGTCTCTGTGGGGAGTTGAATGTGTTGGAGGAGCCAAGTGAAAATGATAAATGCATACACCTACACTGTAATACGCTCCTTCCCAAAGACTTGAAGTCCCGAAAGACAAGGTGATGTGAGTCATTTCACAACGTATCTCCTCTCTGCTCTCATCACTGAAGGGCTCCATGTAAGAGTTGTGGTTATGCAACCTGACCAATGGCCCATGGTCATAAAGCATGTCAGCCCCACCAAATGATCTCATTCACTCCTACCAGCCTTTCCCACAATGCACGATGCACAGTGTTCAACAAGAAGTTGTTGACGTTGTGGTTGTTGGTTTTCCTCCAATCTGATGTACAATCTAAAAAGAATTGCCTTGCAATTTTGTCGGTACCGAATGAAAACATTAGTGTGGTATTATGACCGGTTTTAAACGGGAAAAATACCTCAAAATATCATATTGACCTACTTGTTCTTTTTGCTGCATGCTAAAAGGGACCGTTATATTCCATATACATATGGGACTAGGGTGTGTGTGTGTGTGTGTGTGTGTGTGTGTGTGTGTGTGTGTGTGTGTGTGTGTGTGTGTGTGTGTGCGTGTGCGTGTGCGTGTGCGTTCAAATTACCCTATACAAAATGCAGGTATACAAAGTAGCCAGGAAATTCAGTTGATCTCTGAGCAAACCTCAAATTGAGCATTTTTACTGTCCCTTTGCTCTTTTTGTGTCCCAATATTCTTCAAGATAGCCACCAATATCTGGCAGGACCCCCGTGGATTTGGGACATATTGCAATGAAGGGAGAGATTTAGAATTTATTTGTCAGATTTGTCATAAGACACCCTCTTCGTTTGACAAATTAAAGGTATACTATGCAACTATCTCATTAAAAGAGATTTTTTTTGTAACGCCAGAGAACATCAATAAATACAATGGTGCCATTCCTGATGTATGTTTCAAGTGTGGAAAAGAAAAAGGTACACTTTTCCACTGTCTTTGGCAGTGTAGTCAAATCAAAACCTTTTGGGACGCAGTAAGAAAGTGTATCCAGGACATATTATCCATACAAATACCTTTAGATCCAAAGCTCTTGATTTTAGGATTATACCCATTTAATTTTAACATCAGAAGGAGACAGAAAAGGTTTTTAGACATAGGCTTACTTTTGGCCAAAAGAGTTATTGCCGTATGGAAACAGGTTGGTAGGCCGGGTATGGGTAGATGGATGTCTGAATTAACTACAACTCTGCCCTTAGAAAAAATCACATATGCCATCAGGGGTAAACAGGAACTATTTGACAGCATTTGGGTCCCTTTCATTTGTTATCTAGAGAGGACAGATGTGGCTGACATGATGGAAGCGCCAGTTTAAATAATGCAAGCATGTAAATACGCTACACTATAGCAAGATCAAAGTGAAAAGAATGTTCTAAACGCATTGGCTAGAAAAATATAGCCTATCCCTATGTGGCCTATGTCATGATGAGATTAGATTGGTGAAAGTTTGTCCAGGTTAGAATGATATCGTTTTCTCTCGGTACCTTTTCTTCCCCAGTGCTGCAGATGATACACATAAATATAGCCTACATTATGTAAAGTCATTGCATAAATGTGTTTTTATTGTAAAAGTAAATGTGAAGCCAAGTCTTATTGCAGCGGAGCGGACATCACAGTAGAACCGTGTTACGGCTGTCTCTCATCTAAATCATGTTATATCTGCGAGGGATATATATACCACCTGGGTTGCATATATGTTTCACATAAGATTGTGTTTGGATTTCGATGTTTTATTTTTTGGATTTCGATGTTTTATTTTGGCCAATATTGAAACGTTCGAGAATTGCATGTTGTGTGAACAGAAACATTATTTCTATCTACCACTTTAGGCAATTTAGGCTGATTTGGTTGATATTTCTTCTCGAAATGTATTACCCTCAATGCATGCTGGGAGATTTGAGGGAGTGAGAGAGAGAGAGAGGGGGAGAGAACAGCCTCTGAATGACAGGGGCTCAAAACTACGATATAACAACTTTTTTCCATTGGTCTTTGTGCCTGTCTGATGAGCGAGAAAGAGGGAGTGAGAGAGAGAGAGAGGGGGAGAGAGTGTGAGATGGCAGAGGAGAGCTCCGCACAATTACGCACAATATAACCGGCGCACTGAATAAGGCCTGGTTTTGAAAAGCGCTAAGCGCTAAATTAACGCCAGGGGGGAAGATATCGTTAGGCCGGTATTTAAGGCCGAAACGTCCATTCTGGCCTATTCTGGCACTGCGCCACGCCTCTTTGGCGTAAAGCGCATTTCGGGGCCTAAAACCATGTTGCTATCTTCCCGAGGCAGGCGCAAGGCACGTTTTTTTGCGTTTAACGCCAGTTTTTGCACCTGTACGATAGGGCCCTTGGACTTCAGACTTGTACTTGAGTCACACTTAATTCACACACACAGTGACTTGAGACTTGACTTGAGACTTGTCCTAAAATACTTGAGACTTGACTTGGACTTGAAGGTTTGGGACTTGTTTTGGAACAATCTTTATTTTTAATTAAACAATTTGGTGCATTAACATTAAGGAAACGTCTACTAATGATAATGTCAACAATCAATGCTGATACTGTATGTTAATAAAGGAGTGGGGATAATACAGTTTATGCTTTGAATTCCTTAGTTTTAGCTATGCTATGTCTACTGTAAGCAGACAGGATGGCATGCAGCAGATGATAGAATGCTCATCCATAAGAGACTTGAGACTTGACTTGGACTTGTGACCAAAGACTTGAGACTTGATTTGGACTTGCCCCTCAAAGACTTGAGACTTGACTTGGACTTGAGCTCAAAGACTTGAGAATTGACTTGGACTTGTAAAAAATGACTTCATCTCTGTCACACACACACACACACACACACACACACACACACACACACACACACACACACACACACACACACACACACACACACACAGTGTCTCTCAACATAAACACACTGCCACACTATTATATGGGCCAGAAGTGATCGTTTTGAGGGGAAACCTTTGTATAATTATATAAAGTTTTTTTTTAATTAAATAGTTGCATAGTATACCTTTACGTTTTTTACGGCGATGTGGGGAGACTGTCATACTGTTTCCGGTATTTCCGCTGTGGGCAGAGACAAAGATTCATAGTTTGAAGATAGAGTCCAATAAAGACCAGAAGCAAAGCTCTTGCTCTTCCTCTTCTTCTTCTTCTTCTTCTTCTTCTTCTTCTTCTTCTTCTTCTTCTTCTTCTTCTTCTTTTTACAACAGCACTGCAGTCTCAGTCATTATGCTGCAGTGGAACAAGCTATTAGCCTTCAGTTCTTATCAATGTAAAGTTCCAATTATTCAAATATTCAATATTCATATTTAGTTCCAATATTCAAATTCCTAGTTTACTCAAATCTACCAAAATCGACATTCTATGTTCAGGATTGCCATATAAATTACAGCATTCTCAGAATACATTGTTTTCTGCACATTAGACAAAAAAAAACGTCTCAGCTGTGTCTGTGGGGTGACGGGGGTCTGCTGCTGCACTGTGTGGGAGGTGGTGTTGTGTAGATGGATGACATGTAATGACCACCAGCCTGCTAATTAGGCCGCTGTCATGCCACTGGAGGCCATCCTAACGAGTGTTCTAAATACGTGAATAGGTAACGACATGGACATAAGCCTCCATGCAGTGGCCATTAATGTATGCAGCTCAGCAAAAGAAGGATGTATGGTATCAAGCACCCTTGGTTGAAAGTGCTTGGCATACGGATGATTTGCCTTTGTATTTGTAGCTTCAACCCATTTAGCCATCCACAGCCTATGTTTATTGATCTGTTGTGATCGGGTCCGCTTGATTCTGATGGAGGACTGAGTCTGCGGCAGCTCGTACATTTCTCTAACAAGACAGCTTGTTGTCCTGCATGTCCCTAATGATCATCCCTATGCACCCATAGGTCTAATGATGATCATGTTTGTAAGGCAGCCTTGTACAAACATTAGCCCATATAGGAATCTGCAATTCCCAGACCCAGCATAATAAAACGTCAAATATCCGGTCCAGTTTCTCACACATATGTTCTGCCCTCGTGGGACACGTTCAACTTTGTACAGAACGCTGCCCAACATATGGAATCATCATCTGTCCACCCTGCAGTAGGCTACATCAGGGGAGCTCTACCTTTTGTAATTCAAGGCCCACTTCTTTTTTTTATGACCAAATTTGTATTATGACATTATAGACATAACATTCACATTAACATGTTGGCTGCTTTCATTCCCCTTCCCCATTCACCATCTCTTGTACACACCAAAACATATAAAAGAGCATACATACAATCACATATACAGTGCAGATATGTGCATGCATGCAAGCACGCTATACAATATGATACACTTTACACCACTCGACGTAGGCTATATCCTTTTACTAATTCGATTGCATCTGTAAGAGCTTCAATTGTTTCCCTTTTTGCACCATTTACCCTTGCTATGGATGATTCTAAAACAAGAGTACTATGAAATAAAGACATCCACTGATCTACTTTAAGGACAAGGGGTGGTTTCCACCTCATTACCAGAATCTTCTTTGCAGCTGTAAGGCCAGAGAAAAATATTTTTTTGGTTTTACCAGACATATTGAGGGAGGAATCATCATTTAACAACATAACATTGGGTAAACAGGGTATTTTAGAGCCAGTGATATCTGATCAAATCAGTGCAATCTGTACCCAAAATGATCTTACACCTGAGCATTCCCAAAACATATGGATGTAGGTGCCAATTGACTTTTGTGGACATAGCAAGCAAAAATTCAAGGCCCACTTCTGATATGTTAGAACATTTCCGCAGAGCAGCTTCCCAAATAAATGATAGGCTGTAATACTCTGATATCTTGATGTGAGAGGTCAACCCCGGCCCACTAGATGGTGCTCTGAGGCCCACCAGTGGGCCACGGCCCAGTGGTTGAGAAACACTGGGCTACATCATAGTATATCAACAAAATGTGTCACGTCCCACTCCAGACCAGTGATGGCCATTTCAAAATGATGCAATATGTAGCGTTTCTTCCCTCACTGCGAGTTATTCCATTTAAGACCTACAGAACTTAATAATTTCCATACAAACACAACATAAACACAGAATAATCCAAGAAAACTAGCAGTCAAGTCATTTTTTTCTAATCTATGGGGAATTATGACAAATGGGGCACGGGAAGTGCAAGAGAAAGCTGAGGCCAAATTAAGCCCCAACATACAGCATCTGAAAACTATTTTTGCCATGGTCAGAAATATCTCCCACAGCTGATCCCAATTTATTATGGTCAGACATGCAAAATACTATATATGGGATTCAGATTCCCCTTCATTAGCACACTAATGGTGCTGCTCGCCATCATGATTTGTCTTCCATGTGAACCATATTGCCTCCTGGCCTCTGCACCATATTTTCCCACATGCGTACCGGAAAATTACCTGTAAGTCAATATCGATATTTCCCTGAATTTCCCTTCACACCTCAGCGTTCGCATGTGGGAATCTTATCGTCAAATAGCCGGTATGTTGGGGGGTGGGGTGGGGTGGGGCGGGGGAGAGTGGCCTGGGGTCTGTGCTGCAGGCCACTGAGGCCAGTCAGAAAAAAACAACAAACAAACATGGAGCCGGCGTCCACTCTTTTGATAATATTGCTGACACGCTTTTTCCTCAAACGTAGACAGCGACGCAGACAAATTAAGGCGAAAATGGAAAGGGATATACGTGCGAACAGAAACAGATTCATGTTCGCAGTCTTCTCCGCTCAACATCGTGCAGAATATGAAGATAGACTAAACCGGGGACAGATCATGACAGTGTTATGTACCTCTGCGCTGCTGCGTGAGACTAGAGCCGTCTGGAAGCGAGAGAGACCAGGAGGGAATTTATTTTGGGAAGATGCTCTGAACAATTTTGACGACGTGGAATGGAAGCGTCATTTTCGCATGTCCCGGTGTACGTTCGACTACGTGCTGAGTCTGGTCCGACCCGCACTAACACGCAAGATCACCCGGTGGCGAAAACCACTGGAAGCGCGTTTGCGACTGGCAATAGTCCTTTGGTGGTACGCAACACCAGGGGAATATCGAACAATCAGCTGTGTATTTGGTGTTGGACTGTCTACTGTGTGCACTGATAGCGGAAAATGACTGGACCCCTTTCTCACCTGTCTGCCTATCGCGGCATACCGCTCTTCTGACTGGCTCAAAACTGGTGAAATGGCCGCGACGACGGGGTCGCGCTTATACCGGCACGGCGCCTTTCTCACATTGGCATTAGACCACGTTCCGGTCATTTTGCGGTACAAAACGCATGTGGGAAAAGGGCTATAGAGACCTAGGGCCCTATATTCGTAAGGACATAAGGACATAGGGATAAGGACATAAAGATATAGGGAGGACATACAGTAAGGGCATAGTATGTCCCTGCATGCTTTATTCTTCTTCCCTTGTGTGTGTCTATCCTGTGATGGGTAATTTATCTTGCTCCTGAATCTCCTTTTCTGTGAGAACCTTCTATGGGAACATCTGGATCTCATTCCGTGGCACTTCGGTTTGGAGACGGGACCTGCTGCCCTCTCTGCAGCGATGGATTTGTGTGTAGAGTGGAGATTCTCTGGAAAAAAAGCTCATCCTTGAAACATGGAAACCTCATGCAGCAATAATGGCTTGGGATTATACGTGAGATATTTACAGCAAAGATGTGGCATACTTTTTCATGGTTGAGCCTTTTCAATGAATTTCATGGCAAAGAATGCCCATCCAAAAGTTATGTTTGGGGTCTTGAATGTGTTTATCTACTCAATTATCATATTAATTTCACTTAGCATCGTCGTCTAGGGTAACAGTTATCTTTATCATTTAAGCTTTCACTAGCTTCTGGTAACATATCAAAGACCTTCGCCAAACTATAAATATTGTTTGTTTGTTTGTTTGTTTGCGTTTGGACTGATGTGTAGCATAACAATGATTTCAGCAATGAAGCAGGTTCTCACCAACGTTGCTGTCTTCCTCATGTAACGAATGACTGTGAGTCCTCTTGAATCCCAAGTAGTGAGTAGGTTGGGTTAACTCACTCACCACCATAAAGGCCCCTTAACCAGCTCCCTCTTGGCATAGTGGTTAGCAAGTGCGGTTTTGGAAGCGGGAGGTTGATGGATTGAATCCTCCTCCATCCCTGGACAAGCCCATTCATGGGTTATTGATGTCAACACAACACTGCCCAGTGGGTGTTGAGTTTGAGTTTAGGGGGTGAGCGTGAATGACTGTGAGTCTCGAATGGTAGCGAGTGGGTTGGTTAAACTCGCTCACCTGTATAAAGGCCCGTTAATCAGCTCTGCCAAGGGAGCTAGCTCTCTTGGCATAGTGGTTAGTGGAATCCCTAGCCTAACATGGGTTACTGTCCACACAACGCAGGTTACACTCTCAAGGCATGTCTCAGTCGCATCCCCGGACCAGCACAGGCAAGGAAGTGCCCCTCTCCATCAGCTGTGTTGTGGTGTCTGACCACCGTTAAGTGGTTGCAAAATGCAATGTGACGAGACAGCTACGAACATACACAGACGTTAACACACACACATACTGTATATTAATTATTTCATTCCATGTTTGAATAGTGTCATATTCCATCATTAGGGCATTAATATCCTCAGTTCTGAGTCCATGTGTGGCTTTGGCGTTTCAGTCTCACGCCACATTCCACAGACGCTCCTTCAGAGTCCATTCACAAAAGCATCACGAAAAGACGTCACAGCCCGCCCTCTGTCACGGTTAGCCAATCACAACAGTCCAACACTGCTACTGCGCGAATACTAGCCCAATCACAAAATGGGTAAAAGGGTATGTATGATTTGATTGACACTGACCATTTGAATACTCCTAATCAATGCCATCTGATGATGCAACCTCACCAGCTTCTAATCAAAGATCATACGGTGACATTATCACCTGGTGTGAGCCTATCACAAGTCATCAGCCGTTCCCAAATTGACCAATAAACTGACATCCAATCTGCTGACCAATTGTCGGTATACCAGTACATGTATATACTAGTGCATATCTGCCAGGGATGTGCGCGCCACATACGTGCAGGCTTCCGGGGACGTGTGTACCAAAACAGCTTACATTTGGGAAAACTTACTTGCCATTGTACAAGGTATGCATGTTCCAGCTAATCCAAAAGGACATAACCTCAACTGTGCTCAAACATGAATACAACACTAACACACATCAGTCTTTCTATAATTACTTGACTTCTGAAAATATCACTCATCTGAACAATGAAAATGGCCTAAAATGATTTTCAGACTTTAGGCCATTGATGGATTGTTATAGTGTATAGGAGTGGTACTCAACCTTTTCCCTACTCAAGAGCCACATTGACACACACACACAAAAAAAAAAAAACTTTGCAAGAGCCACAATCCAAAAACAGTCCCTTTCATCCCATTATTTATTCTCAGATTTGTATTTATTTATTTATTTATTTATTTATTTATTTTAAGTAGGAATTAAAAAGAGCCACAACTGCTCATAAAGGAGGCACATGTGGCTCTAGACTCTTAGAGCTTTGGGTTGAGTATCACTGCTGTATAGTATTAGTGTTGTCGCTGATGAGACGATGAGACGATTTCTGTCCTTCACTGTCTGTGAAGGACAGAAATAGCCTTAACAATATCGTCAAAGTCTGCTCCAAAATCATTGGAGTTCAGCAGAGTGACATAAACGCGCTCTGGAAGAAGCGAGTGGTTCAGAAAGCAAAAGGTCTTATGGACCAACCTGACCATATCCTGTCCTCTAAATTTGCCCTCTTGCCGCTGGGACGGCGCTATCGGGCACCTTCCTGCAGAACAAACCGTTACTCCAAGTCCTTCATTCCCTCAGCCATTCGGCTGTTAAATGCAGAGAAGTAGAAAACTGCACTGACTGTGTATCGTAGCATTTGCACTTTTTTTTGTATGCAAATTCCTTTACTTTTATCTTACTTTTTTTTTTTTTTACTTTTTTTTTTTTTTTTATGTATTTCTAAAACCAACTGTTTATAGATGCACCCTATGCACTTTACATGTGTATAAACAATGTTGCGTCCATGCACCCTTGCGGCTCAGATCCATGTACGCTGAGGGACACGGGGAACCAAATGCACTATCTCGGTTCTGATCACACTGAGCTTCTTTCCTATTTCCCTTGTGTATGTATGTATTTTTGTATTTTGTGACCGAAATGAAATACAATATGTTTACTTGCAACGGTGATGAACTGTAGAAACTGAATTGCCCCCCGGGGATAAATAAAGTTTTCTCAACTCAACTCAACTCAACAATATATTGTTGAGCAGAATTAGGACAATTTGATTATTCCAAAAAATAAAATAAAATCTCTCTGGATGCTGCTGCCCACCCAGTTTGACAGAATATCTCATCCTGCCTCGCATGCCAGTCAGCAGACAGCACCGTAAAGACTTCCTGTATTGACTCATTCCCTTTCTTCAGTCTCTCCCTTGACGGATGGTGTCTGCAGCAGCACACATAAAAACAATGGTCGTTTGTTTATCCATCTTCAAAGTGGGTAAACTATGCTGCAGCTCTAAGTGGTGAGCTGATGCTGCTTTGCTAGCAAGCCTGCAGCAAAGTTTCCTTCTCTTCCCATCGGTTTCCTGAGCTTTTCAAAGGACGGAATGGGGAGTCTGCAGCAACTCCCCCCCCCCTCCTCCTCCCCATTCCCCCTTTTAGAAAACAGTGAAGATGACTTCAGCTTCTACACTTTCTATTTCTATAATTGGTCTCTTGTCTTGTTCTCACTGTTGACCAGCTGAGGACAAGTCTGCTTATTAATAATGCATTATGAGCAGCGTCAAGCTTTCTAACCCCGCCGCCGAGAAGCTATGAAGGTTAGCCAGGATTAGGAGATGCTTTTTTAAACGATTACCATCATACCTGGAATTGTCATACCTGGAATGAATTACAATGTATCTTGAAGCTTTGCACACTGGAGCATTTCATGTATTTGATTATGAATTTGGTTTGACTAGAATTTTGTTTTGTGAGCTTTCATGGTGGCCCGGCTAGACAGCCAATGGGTGCGACCCTCACTTCCTCTGCACTCGGACCCATCTGGTGAAATGTGCCCATGTAGGGCTGAGAAACACAAATTCCTAGTTACATCATGTGCAATTTGGCCACTGCTGTGCTCTCAACAAAATTGATTAGTATCACAAGTGTCATTGAAGGAAATACCAAAACCATTTTGTAAACCACTTATATTGAACCATAAAGTCCAAACCTTCCTATCCCAGAAATACATTGATTCATGTCACTGTTTTGGTCCTGCTTCCCTTCAGGACGGAGATGTTATATTTGAGGAGGTTTTCCCTTTTCTGCAAATAATTCCTATGAACATCTGTGTTTTCAGTGAGAGTGGATGCACCTGTTGAATGAATTACAATGTATCTTGAAGCTTTGCACACTGGAGCATTTCATGTATTTGATTATGAATTTGGTTTGACTAGAATTTTGTTTGTCTAAGTTGGTACTGTTGTAAATGACACTACTCAATGTGATCTGTGAATTTTAAATAAAGGTTCTAACTTGAAATAGGCTACTCTGTAAATCTCATCAAGTTGTCTCAGTAATATTTCAAGCTCAACAAATTTAAAATAGCTCTTTAACGAACCACAACTAAAAGCTTTTTAATTCCCATATCAGACTGTGATTTATAGTATAAATGATAATTTGTCATCTTTCTTCTCTCCATATCCAAACCTATCAATAAATCCCTTGTATTATTTGGGGGTTTACAAAATTGCATAGTATGTTTGCCAGAAATGCATAAATCCTACAGTGTGGCTACAAATACTGCACCCTCCTCGAAATGTGCTCAACCCAAAGAACTTATGAAGATTCCAAGCAACATCAGTGATATGCTGTCCATGATGCAGACTACCATGGACTCCACAGGAGACACGCTTTCTGTCCTTTAGCATTTATTCTGTAATTCATTTGAGAATTCCATTCAGAATGAATTTGTGTTAAGGTTTGCTTAGCACAGATCTGTGGCAACATGTTCCCTTTTATTAAGTCAGACTATCCTAACCACAGTACAATCTGTTTTTGTATTAATCCCATTCTCTATCCACTACCAGTGCAGCAATATCCATATTGAAACAGTTTTGTGAGCTTTCATGGTGGCCCGGCTAGACAGCCAATGGGTGCGACCCTCACTTCCTCTGCACTCGGACCCATCTGGTGAAATGTGCACATGTAGGGCTGAGAAACACAAATTCCTAGTTACATCATGTGCAATTTGGCCACTGCTGTGCTCTCAACAAAATTGATTAGTATCACAAGTGTCATTGAAGGAAATACCAAAACCATTTTGTAAACCACTTATATTGAACCATAAAGTCCAAACCTTCCTATCCCAGAAATACATTGATTCATGTCACTGTTTTGGTCCTGCTTCCCTTCAGGACGGAGATGTTATATTTGAGGAGGTTTTGCCTTTTCTGCAAATAATTCCTATGAACATCTGTGTTTTCAGTGAGAGTAGATGCACCTGTTGGTGCTGCTTGTATCTGAGGAAGCTGCCGTTGTCCTTTATTTGAGTGTGGAGATCAGCCAGACAGCCAAGACATTGGCTTCCTTCAGAATACTACAGACACTGGCTTACCGTCAGATATTTTCCAAAACTTTGGAGCGTTCTTCCTCTGGTAAAATCAGACTATTTTTGATTGTATTTTGTCCCACTCAAATTGTATCATCGTTTCATCAAAACATAACATAAAGCTGGCAGATGGTGAGAAGTGCTATTTTGGCCTTAATGAGACAGCGGTGATATGGAGACCACAGCCACTTGCGTGGAGAATGCATTAATTTGTTTATTGATTATTTGATTTGATTATCTGAACAAACTGGCAAAGAAATCATATTGCCTGCAGGTTTTCCTTTTTTAGGAATTCTGTGTTTCCTCTTTTGGAGTCTGTGAGCCTGCAGCATTTTCTTCATGGAAATGTTCATTTTGTTTGTGTGTGTGTGTGTGCGCGCGTGCGTGCGTGCATGCGTGCGCGGTTGCATATGTATGTGTTTGTGTGTACAGTGTAGTGATAGCTGGGGTTTTGTTGTGTAAAATCTGGGTAGGCACAGGAAGAATGTCTGAGCTATTTCTAGATGAATTATTCTCAGAAGAGGATGATCATTACACTGAGAGGATCATAATTGCGCAGAGAGCGGTGAAGGGTTTCATTTAATTGGAATGTTATTCAAACGTATTAGATGGGGGATTTAAATGGCACCAGCAGTATATTACGTATGCGATTAAAACCAGAAAGAACACTGATGCTGCAGGATGGCACAGCGTGTTCTCAATCTGACGGCGGCGGCTTTGTCATGCGAAAGTAACATAGATTTAAAAAATAAAGAAAAAGAAAAAGGTTTGTTCTGGATTTTCATTTATTTATTCTTTCATTCACACACCATTTATTCATTCTTTCATTCACACACCTTGTGCATGGGATGTTGACACGCACGGTAGGCTACCCGTGTGTACAGTATGAGATGCACATGGATGAGTGTGTGGCTTGGGAGGATGGGGGCGGTAGGGTCTCTAGGGGAACCCCTTGGCTACCGCCCCTTCCCAAGCCTTCCCCTGGAGACCCTTCCCCTGGAGGCACACCTGGAGCCCCCCAGCATATCCATATCCAAACCCTAACCCCAACCAAGTGGCTACTACCAGTGCCTAAACCCAACCCCAAGGCATAACTTGACCTTTGCGTCACCCCCAGGCACGTCCGTGTGTGTCACGGCACCGCACGCGTTAACATCTGACGCAGAAGGTGTGTGACAAAGCGGCAGTATTTGACGCTGACCCGGTTACTCAAGATAATCCACAGACCGTGGTGTAGTTTCATGTAACTATTTTCTTTTGACCAAACTACACCTGCGAGCTGCTTGCTACAGCTGCTAGTTCGGTCAAAAGAAAAAAGTTCCTACTGTACATGAAACTGCTTACAACAAGGTCCGTCCATGGATTATGTTGTATTATTGTTATTTGTATCAAGACTTTTTCTATTTCCAGAATCTACCAGACAACCAACAACTGGAATTGAGTTGGAATTGAATTGGATTCATAGCCTAAGTAAGAACAGAAGTTGTGTCCTTTCCTATGATGTATACTGTAACATTCACTCACCAAATGATTTGGTGCTACAATACAAGGGAAAGCACACTGGCTGTATAAACACAAAAAGAAAAGAAAAAGAGTTTAAATGGTTTTGTTGTTTCATCTGACTCTAAGTGGGTCAGTTTTATTCCAGCTGATGAGTTTAACATGAGTTGCACTGTGCAGATGTACCAAATGTGTCACAGCTGTAATGCAACCAAACTTATCATCTGTCCATAAGGAAGGAAAACAGTATTGCACATGACATGCAGTCAGTGGTTCCAGAGCTGCTTTGAGCTGGCAACAAAGATTCTTCAACATGACAAAAGCATGAAATTATTGATAACCGGTCAAATAATTGAGGAGTTCCAGTGCAAAATGACAAATCTTCTAATCATTTGGAATGGAGCATTTCCAGTGATGTGTGCAATCAAAGCTCATTTAATTTCCATAGTGATTGAATGAAAAGTGATGCCTTAAGCATACTGTACTCCAGATAAGTTCCTGTCTCCAGGGTAATAAGATGCTGGTTTGAACTGACCCTGAGAAGGCCTTACAGTATGGGCTGGGCTCCCAGAATGCTCTGTGCGACCCCTGACCTCTGGAGCCGAGACTTCCCCAGATGTCTGCGCTTGGCTCATTTCAGTTCTCACGCAGTGGTCATGCCTAAACCGTGCCCTAACTATGTGATTTGTGACGCTTGTCAAAACTGCAATATGAACTATTCCCACAGGACAATCTTGCAGCTGTTATTGTTTTATTGAGCCATCACAAGTAGGCTAATTTCAGCATGTCAGTATAGTTTTGTAAGTATTATTTCGTAATACCTGTCAATAATTAATGGATTTGTTTCAAAGTGGATTGTTGCAAGTGCTACACTTGCTGCAAATGCGAAAAAACGCAAGTCCTCCCATTCATTTTAACGCGGGTAGTGAGTTTAGGCTGTGTCGGCGGGCACCGCTAACCTTGCAAGCGAGCTGGATTCTCGCGAGATCTGGAGATCACATCACGCGACGAATCCAACTTGTCATGAGGCCAACGAGGCTGAGTGGCTGAAACCCCCGAAACTGGTCAGGTTGAATCAATCAGCCGCAGCGTACGGGCGGGCTTTGTGCTTTAGATGTGTGACGCCATCGACAAGCGCCCACCTGCTCATTTTATTGCCACTTCACGTCGTGCATTAAAATCATTAAACACACACCTAGCCGTTGATTATACCTTACTTACTGTAGACTGTCAGTTGGAGCTACTTGTCAGCCACATACTGTATCAGTCTTTATTTTAACCTAAACAGGCTCACGATGTTATTGATTTGCATTTATATACTTGCATCTTGAGTCAGGATGTGACCCATACAAAATCCTAGAGGAATGCCATGTTTCAGAAAGTCATAGCCACTACATACTGTGCAGATTACTGTAAATACACTTTAATATATAACAAAACAAATACGTAATATTGTATGATAAGCTATGCTAAGTGAAAATAGAGTAGAAAATCAAAGATAACGCACTCAACTCCTTACTTTGTAGCAGGCTATGTAAACTGTGTGCTGGATCCCCAAAAAGACCTAGAGAGACCTATAATTAGAGTCACCTGTGTATCACCTGTATGTAGCTAATTGCCATTACACGCTGAAGAAGGGCTTTGGCTCGAAACGTCCATTGTGTCGCAATAAATCTTTAAACTTGGAGTGCTGTCCTTTTTTTTTTTTTTATTAAGCTACAGTATGCTAAGTGAAATTGTAACATTGTATGATAAGGTATTGTGGACTTTCTGTTTAGTCTGGACACATGGTTGCAGAGAAGGGTGCTTGTACAGTTGGGTAAATGGTGGACTTGGAGAAATGGAGACATTTATCAGAAGTTCAAAGTTAGTTTGAACAAAGACACACGCAAAAATCTGTCTATTTTTCACATCTGTTTTAAATACTCAAGGAGGAAGCCAGTTCATCCAGCCACTTTGTTCCCCCAATGTTTTGCATGGGTTGCATTCAGATTTTTATCTCAAGTGCCATCTTCAATTACCATCAGCACATTTTGACATGAGTGGCCCCAATGTGAAATGAACTCCCAGGTAGTGTGATGCTCACTGGCCTGAACAGGACCACATCTTTCAGATGAATACACGCGTATAGGACGCCTGGGAGGAAAATATAAGGAGGGAGGAATTTATAGGGGTTGCCCTCTTGCTTTGCTAAGACTTACTCCCACTCTCATCCGTCAAACAGAGACTTCCTAAGCAGAAGTCAAAGGACACAGAGGGGAAGCCACTGTTCAACGAAAAGAAGAAAGTGGTGGACGGTGGGCACAGGGTACGGGGCAACGCGAACAAAACAAGGACATGGGCAGATTCATTTCAACACATGCAGGAAGTTTCCACAGGCCATCCCCACTGCAAGCGCACCATGCACTTTGGGCCGCTAATTCCGTCTAATACCCACGCCGCCTCCCATTTCCTCTCAGCAGTTGCTGTGAGTTTGTTTTAGAGCGTGGGCTGCTTTGCCGTATCTCGGGTCACATGACACTCCGACACAGCTTGATGTGTGCTTTGGGACGCTGTAAATCTGGTGATGACCTCCTGGGCCAGCGAGCGGCTGAGTGGAACACCTCAGAACCCAGATTTGCTGGATAGTGCAAAGGGGGGATTGGGAGGGCTCTCTTCCCTAAAACTTTCCATCTTCACAAGCCATTTTAGTCTATTATTGAGTCCTAAAATCATATTTCCCTTACAGTATTACCAATGCAAATCAACTTGTTTCAAGAATTGTGTAGAATAGGTTATGAACAACCCCGGGATATGGTACTGGGCAAGATTTTTATTTTTTATTTTTTCAACATTAAACAATACAATGGGCAGCATGCTTTAAAGTTTGAACCTGTTACTATCTGAGCTCTCCTACGAATGGCCCCCCACTCATCTGGCACTCTGAGCAGGTTAAAACCAGTGGGAAACCCCACCCCCTTTCCCAGGAAAATGCGGAAGTCTTTGTTTAAGCTGTAATTCCTCGAATGGCCACTTGGGCTCGGGGACAGTAGGCAGATCTCCCCATGTTAATGCCCGACTTTGTAACAGGATTAAACATCTTTCCAGTTAGGGGCGAAACACGGTTTTGGTCTATATAGCTAAGTTCACCTTTTCAACAACTCTAGCGGGGTAATTTTTTATATAACTCAACCGAGTAAAATAGATGATAGAAAAGGGAGTGATTGACAGATCGCCTGTCCAGTGATTGCACAGCTTGCCGATCACGGACCAATAGCAGGTGGAGCTGCGGCTCTGGGAAACTCCAATCTCACGTGAGGTGCAGAAGGACTCAACCCATTCCCTCCCACTCTGCTGACAAAATCAAGATGGTGACGGCCAATGTTTGAACTCCGCCAGGGAGAAGAAATGTAATGGGGTAGCTACGTCCATATTATTTATGTCTATGGTTAAAACACACACACACACACACACACACACACACACACACACACACACACACACACAAATTGTGTGCATGTGTGTACCAGTTTGAGTTCCAGTCTGATTCTCGTTCAGTTTCACTTAGTTAGCTCCGCCTTATCCTTCCTGCCCATCCCACATAGCTCCTTGAGGACACAAGACAGTCTCATCTTCACTCACCACACCCAAGGCTTTCACAGCCAACGTGGATTTGTCTCTCAGTGCCTTGGCCCCTCAGCCTCCGTTTTACAGCCCTAGCTGTTCACATTTTCCATCTCGGGCTCACCCATATCACCGTTTAGGAGTCATCCAGTTCACACTTCCATAACGTCCTCACGTTCAAAGAGACTTGAGCAGTAAGGCTGTAGGAGCCTCCTAAAGAAAATCACAGAGCGCTGAGAGTGAAGGAAATTCACTTTGAATTGTGACATTCAAAGAGGAAGAGGATTCAAGAGCATGTCTGTATTCTCACCTCCTCCCTCCTCAAAGTACTCCCGTATGGATGATGAGACAGTCTGCAAGGGAGGGATCAATAAGGTCCCCTAGTCCAGTGTTTCTCAACTGGTGGGTCGGGACACAAACGTGGCTCGCGGGGCCGTTTTGAGTGGGTCGCAGATGTGTGCATGAAAAAAAAAGTTCTACTCCTTGAGGACGCTGGAATCCGCGGTCAATATTATTGTCTTTCAGAGGCTGTAGCGGGCTCGTTTTTAGAGCCAGAGAAGATCCTGGTATTCATTTGAATCAGTCTTGTCATGCTAGTCAGGAAGGGAGCTAAATAATGCCCCAAAGTTAGGCTACATTTTGATGAGGGAAAAATCTGAAATTTGGGTTGCGACCTAATGACAAAGGAAAATGTGGGTCGTGAGGCTAGACCAGTTGAGAACCACTACTCAATCCTAAAAGGACATCACTAGAAAGGTTTTTATCAGTGCCCCTGACCTTTCTTGTCCTTTCAGTTTTAACCAATTACTTTATAAATACAAGCTTAACCTCATTAACTATATATAATATATTAACTATATTTTAATGTGCACATGGGTAAAACCATCATGTTATATTCCTCTCTGTGTCTCATCTCTTGCACTATGTCTATGTCTATGTCTCTCTATTTAATTTATTATTTTAATTCTGTGATAAGAATTAGAAACTATTCTCAGTAATAAAACATCTACACAATTTGTCGCTCCTGTTTCTTCTGTTGTGTTTGTTTCACCTGATGTGAAAATGAATCAAGCCTATTGTTTGAACAGCTTTCGACTTTTGGATTCCAGCTTTGCCCTCACTGACTGAGCTAATCAATGTCTTTCCATCGTTTTTACAGGGCATGTGTCATAGGTCATGGGTCATTTTGCCCCTCTGTGGTGTTTGGCAGGCATTCCAGAGTTAGACAGGAAAGGGTGCGCTCTCACATCCCACCTTTTCCCCGCACCCTGGCCCCCAGCTTGACTGGCCAAGGGGGGTGGGGGGATGAGGGGGGGGATGGGTTGTTGGGGACAATGCCAGGAAATGGGGGAATGATTTTTTTAAATTTGGTTCTTCTGGATTGGCCATAGGAGGTACCTCTTAATGAGGTTCTTCAAGTATGTACATCACAATCACAAATACTTAAATGTCCCTTCTACAGGCCTTTGTCCCGCTTTGTCCATGGTGATATTGACACAGGGATGCAGCATATTGTCAGTTGATTGTTTCGCAGTACTGACACATGGCATGAAGGCAGACGCTCACAGGATTAAATTGACACGTCAATGGATGACAAACTATACATATCGCTTAAAGCTAGACACAATGTTTTTATGTAGAAATACACCCTTACTGTATTAGCCTAAATCAAAAAGTAGGGCTGCGATACAGAAAGGTGTCTGTCCTAAGTGAGAAAATGACTTTTGCCTTGTTTTCCTGAATGAAATTCTGGTGTCAGATCTGGACACTGCTCTACCAGCCCCTTCTCACTCAAACTTGTCTCAGAGCCCTGCTTTGGCAAGTGTCTTTGGCGACCTCCTTAACACTCCGTGGAGTCTATAGCGTTTTATGGAACGCAGCACGGGCCGACCGTTAAAAAGCACCTCGCAGCTGTGGCTTCAGGCAAGGGTCAAGCATGCCCTCGGGCTCGTCGTCCAGGATGAGTTGGGAAATACGGTAGTACCGCCCAGGGGATGGTATAGTACCACCCTGGTTTTGGGTTAGGGACTTGGGTTTGCGGCTTGAAGACCCCCGGGTCTCCCCTGCCGGGGTCTCCAGGGGAGAAAAAACTTAGGGGGTCGAAAGCGGGCGGGTTTAAGACCCCAGTCTCCCCTGGAGACCCTACCCCTAGCCCTAGCCCTAACCATACCCACCCAATGCCTAAACCTAAAGGCCACCTACCCAATGCGTAAATGCCCAATGCCTTTGAAAATAGCCATGCCCATTTTTCCCCTCGCCAAAGTTTTGCCTAAATTTGGAGCATTATTTAGCCCCCTTCCCGACATGGTAGGTTGACATGCTTGGTACCACTCGATTTCTTAAGTCTTCTGGTTTCATATGCTATAAGAACCATCATGCTAGCTCCGCAGAGCACATTCCATTAAATGCCGGAGCCTCTGTGGAGTGTTAAGGAGGTTAGTGTTGCTCATATCCCTGGCTAAATAAAAACAGTTTACTATTATAATTTTGTTTTGTAGCACGTAGATGATGCAGTTTACAATGAGCAAAATAAACTTAAATTCCTTTACTTCCAACATTCCAAACTACTATTGTACTGATTATTAAGGAGTGCAATGGTCAAACCCACAACACACAGACCCAGCATGCATGTTGCAGTTCTCAAAATTAGCATTCTTGTTGTAGCTGTCAGGTCAAGATTGTCACAATATCAGCAAATGACACCAGCAGGAAACAGATTGTGACAAACACAAAGAAGTTTACTGCAAATCTTATCTTCTATTTAGCAATTCTTTGTTACAGAAAAAGATCTGAATAGGCTCATTGTCTTCTCTCCTGAACTGAGTTTAGATGAACATGCACCGCTCTGCTGCCAAGAACAGAGTTGATGTCATCAGAAAATGTAATTGGACCGAGGAGAATTTATTGCCCTGTGGATTTTTGCTGCTTGATGCCTGTTAGAACCAAATATCTTACAGTGCCTATTATTATTATTATTATTATTATTTTATTACTACTGTACCATTTAATCACATGGTTACCATCTGGTGATTTCAGATCACCTGGAGCACAGCTTGCATGTTTCTTCTGATCAAGAGTTTCTGGCTTTTTTTGGACTGATACTATTATTTTTTGTGATTAAAGCTTTTTATTGGCTTTTTAATACTCAAACATTTACAATAGTCACTTTTACTCAGCAAAATAGGAGAAATAAAAATAAAAATAAAACAAAGCCAAAAGAAAAAAATATAGGGGGAGGGGGGAGACAGACAAAACAAAACAAAAAAGAGGGTGCGGAAAAACAAAACAAAAAGGTGCACATTCTTACATCATGATATTATTGTTACATTAATAATACATTGCTGCTATACAGAGATCAAGTATGTTTAGAGTGTATGGTTACTGCCATATGGGTTACACAACAATATCAATTAGTGCATATCAGTCAATAGTCTTCGGAGTAAAATATCAGTACCGATACTAGAACTATTATAGATAATGCTCAACAATCAGGAATGACTCTGGGTCATGTTAAGGTTAGGCTTGTACTGCACTGTGACACAGAAAACAATTCAGTTTAAATGTAAAGGGAAACTGCAATGTAATCTAACGAGGCCTTCCTCAGCCCATATGAGCATGATAGCCTTTTCAGGTCCAATTTTGGTACTACAGGTATTTGCCAGTGTTGAGACCAGAGAGGCTAAAAGCGCACTGACTCAGTGCGCTTTTAGCCTCTCTGGTGTAACACGATGCCGGGGGGAATTGCAACTGCAGTCTCCGTTCCAAAATGTAGATTAAACACAAGAGGCGATCTGGCCTCAGGCTGCTAAGCTGCTTAAATCTCTATCATATTTTATATCACTTCTATCACTTCTTAAAACTCATTTTTATAGACTTGCTTTTGTGCAATGACCTATTATTATTGTCCCTTTTATGATCCTTGCCTTTCTTTTATAGGTCTTACCACAAGTTTATTGCTTTTTCTATTGATATTGTGTTTTAATGGCTATATAAATTGTGCCGTATTAATAAAAATGATGATAGCGATGATGATTATTATTATTCATTGGGCATCTTGTGCAAATATATTAAATCCAATAATCACTCCATAAATAAAGTCAGTCGTGTGAGAATGGGGAGTGGCACCATAACTGATATACACACTGCATAATATACAGTGTACATATAATACAGGGCATACAAAAAGCATATTGCTGCTGAAAATCCATTAGTATATGGAAAGACATTAATAAACAAAATGAAAAACAGATCCACGAAAAAGATTCCTCCAATCTTTCCTCCTATAAAAAAAAAGCTAAAAATCGTGTCATTAGGTGAACCATAGTGTGTCATTTAAACATACTATTATGTTTATGTTTTTTTTTAATTCATTTTAGTCAGCCTTTATATAGTGATAGCCAAAGTACTAGGATTGTGTGCCTGTAGCAGTTTTTCAAGCAATTTCTGCTGACATTCCACCCACATACAATGGAAAGTGTACCAACTGTGAATTGTTCAGCTCAAATACAGGGCAGTCAAATGGCGGGCGTAAACCAGGCCGCGAGATCCACTAATATCAACACGAGTTTATGTGATTCAAATATGAACAGTGTCCTAACATATCAACAAGTATCACAAACGCACACGGCAATGGGGGGTGGCACCATAACTAATCTTATTTACAGAGAAACCTATTTCTCATTTGAATCTGAACCCAAATCTTATTGGCTGGATTGTGGACTTCCTGACGGACAGGTCACAATGTGTCAGGGTCAATGGTGTGTTATCCTCCAAGCTATTCTCTTCTACTGGTTCCCCCCAGGGCTGTGTCCTCTCCTCACTGTTCTTTATCTTATACACTAACTTCTGTAGGAGTATGTATGAGAAGAGGCATATCCTGAAGTTTGCCGATGACTCAGTCATCATTGTAAGTCTTTTAAATGACAATGAGACTGAGCATGGTCCTAATAGTGGGCGATTTCATATCTTGGTGTAATGACACCTTCTTGTCAATCAATGTTTCGAAGACTAAAGATATGATCATCGATTTCCGTAAATCTCAACCTGCTATTTCTCATACCACCATTCAGGATATGGAAGTTGAGATCGTCCCGGAGTACAAATACTTGGGAACCATTACAACAAACTAGGCTTTGAATCAAACACTGATGCTGTCTGCAAAAAGGTCCAGCACATTTAAAGTCTGTAATGTTCTAATGATTATGTTTTATCAATGCTTCATTTAATCTGTTCTCACCTACTGTTGTGTGGCCAGCTGGTTTGGCTGCCTCACACTGTCCAGTAGAAATAGGCTGGCAAGGCTTGTCAAAGTAGCCAGTAAGTTGATTGGCGTGTAGCAAGCCCAGCTTCAGGACATCTACTTTCAGCGGGTAAGGAATAAGGCCAAACTTATTCTAGACTGTCCTGACCATCCACTTTACCAGGAGTTTGACCTCCTCCCCTCTGGCCGCCGTTTTAGAATGCCAAAAACAAGGACGCGGCGCGCCAGAGCCTCCTTCATCCCTGTTGCTATTGACAGGCTCAATCTGCTAGGCTAGGATTATGGATTCCCTATTTCCCCCTGGGTCTATGCACTCTTGTGTAGTCTTAGACTGAATTTCAATCATGGAAGACCAAATAAGGCATTAATAGAGCACCCCATGCTGTCATACCCCTCAGCCCAAATGACGTCACTAAATGACGTCACCATCTCCGACGTCACTGTCTCCATGACGTCACCTTTGCAGTGTGACGTCAGTTGCCCAAATGACGTCAGTTATGACATCATAAATGCCCTTCTCCTGGTACTATATAAAGCCCCCATCACCACAGCTTAAATCACACTTGTGCAGTCATCACTCACCTTGTGTCAGCATCACGCATTCATCCAGCATCTCCAGAGCAAGAAGCTTCATTCAGTCCAGCACCATGTCCGAGTCCGAAGACGAGCAGCAAAGGTTCAGCTCCACCGTGGACGCCTTCCTCCAGAGCACATTCAACGCCCCGGCCAGCCCCGGGCAAATCCCCACTCCCCAGGCTTCATCTTCGGGCGTCACAGGCGTCACATGGGACGCTCCCCTCACCAGGGGCCGCGGCTGCAAAAGAAGATCCAACGTCACGGAGGTCCTCGTCTCGCCCGGATCTCAGTCCGCACAGCACTCCGGAGGGCGTGGCCGCGGAAAAGGCAAAGGAGCCAAGAAGTCCACCTCCAAGAAAGGCCCAGCGAAGCGCACCAAGACCGCCGGCTCCTCGGCGGACGCGCCAAGGCTTCCAGCCCCTCCAGGCCTCCAAGATCCCCTGATCGCAACGATTTCTTCACTGGTCGGGTCCCTCGTCGATGCCCGGCTGAGGACGCTCGGGAGCCCCACGCTCCCCACGGCAGCAGCCCAAACAGCACCGCCCCAGGTTTCAGGCTTGTATCCCCCTTTTCAGCCGGCATCTCTTCCGGTGATATCAGCCCAGCCAGCCCCGCTTCAAAATCCAGGTGTGTGCGCCGAGTTCCCTCCCCTCCCCGCACTCATCCCCCCTATGAATACCCTCGCCTCAGCTATCCCCTCCCCCGCATACGGGAGGCCGTATATCCCACTCTCAGCAAACGTAACGCCCAGGCTTCGATCCATGATCCTTCAAGGCAGAGATATCAATCTAGTCAGCATTATCCTGCCATCTGCTGAGTGCAGCAAAAGATAACGGGCGGCCAAGATATATCGGCCGTCCTGAAATCTTCCGACCCCCGTCTCGCCAAAGAGCTATCACCAACCGAATTCCTCGTTGCGTTCGGGGTTTTCCGCGACATTATATGCTCAGTGTATCCCAGCCGTCGCGCCGAGTTAGACGAGTACTTGGCTCTGATGGGAGACCTCCACCTTAGGTACATATTTTACCAGTACCACAAAGCGTTCTCTACAAAAGCGGCGCTGTACATAACTCGTTCCAACACCCGTCTAGAGTGGTCCGTGTTGGATACCGAGCTATTGGTACTGGTCACGGGCGGCCATCAGGCGATCACCTGTTTTTCCTGCGGCGAAGTAGGCCACACAGCGCCCCTATGCCCTACGGCCGCCTTCCAGGCTTCCGGGAGCAACACCCCGTTTTCGGCCGGTCCACCCCCCCTCCTCCAGCAGGGAACCTTCCAGCCATCTCAATCAGACCGCCAGGGGCGCAAGGTAGTTATGCATAACAACATGGCAATAATAAATAATAAATAATATTTGCAATAATTTTAATGAGGGAGTTTGCACATACCCTAACTGCATTTTTCTGCACGTCTGCAGCGCCTGCAGGGAAGCGCACCCCCGCTCCGTCTGCCCCCGCAGGATCCGCCCCCCAAGGCAGTTCCCCAAAAAAGAAAAGTTGGGCTAACAATCATAAAATCCCTTCCATCCACCCCCATCGACATCCCAGCCCTGGGCCTCGAATTAGCCTGCCACCCTGATCGCGTATTTACCGATCATCTCTTAACCGGCCTCTCCCAGGGGTTCAAAATAGGAGTAATTTCTCCCCCCCACAATTTCCCACGTCTCTAAAAATCTGCAAACGGCTCAAAAAGAGCCCAAAGTAGTTTCTCAACTCCTTAGCAGGGAATTCTCAAAAGGATTCATAATCGGCCCATTTGATTCTCCCCCCTTCCCGGTGTTCCGAACAAGTCCAGTAGGCGTCGCCACTCGCAAATATTCCGGCAAAAAGCGCCTAATTATAGACCTGTCAGCGCCTCATCATGGCCCCACTCCAAGCATAAACAGCCTCATTCCTCCCGAACCTTATTCCCTCCACTATGCAAAAATAGACCACGCCATTCGTCTAATCAAACTGGCAGGCAAAGGTGCGTGGCTTTCTAAAGCCGATATCTCAGACGCCTTCAAAGTCATCCCTATCCATCCCTCCCAATGGCATCTATTCGGAATAAAATGGGATTCAAAATTCTATTTTTCCGTAAGGCTCACGTTTGGGTGCAGAAGCAGCCCCGCCATCTTTAATTCACTAGCAGAAGCTCTATGCTGGATATTGCTAAACAATATCCGTCTCCCCGCAGTGCTACACCTGCTAGATGATTTTTTGCTCATCGACCCTCCGTCCGTCCCCTCAATCTCCCTAGTCAAACTCAAAGAGACGTTTCACAGGCTGGGAGGAAAAAACCTCCGGGCCCTCATCATCTCTCGAATTCCTGGGCATTAATCTTGACACCAAGCTTATGCAAGCTTCCCTCCCCCTCGAGAAATTGTCTTGCATCCGCAAAATAGCCCAGTCCTATTCAGCAGCCAGCCACATTTCAAAACGAGACCTTCTGTCTCTGCTCGGCCACCTGAATTTTGCCATGCACATTATTCCCCAAGGGAGGTCATTCATTTCCAGGCTGCTCGATTTAGCATCTTCAGTCCCCAGCCTCCTTGACTCAGTTACCCTCAACGAGGGATGCCGATCCGATCTCAAATTCTGGGCACACCTCTTAGAAAATTGGAATGGAATCTCATTTTTCTATGACGAAATCGTCTCGTCTGCCGACGACTTAAAACTTTTCACAGATGCAGCCCCATCCGTGGGTTTTGGGGGGGTCTACCAAGGCCACTGGTTCGCTGGCACTTGGCCGCAGCAGTTTGCCGGCTTGGATCAGTCCTCCGCTTTATACGAAATATACCCGATAGTGGCTGCCTGTCACATATGGGGGCGCTTCTGGGCACGTAAAAGGATAGCAGTCAAATGCGATAATGCTGCAGTAGTCGCCATCATCAATAAAGGACGATCATCTTCCCCGGCCATTATGCCTTTCGTCAGGCGCCTAACCTGGCTTTCCGTCACCCATAATTTTATCATGGTCGCCAGGCACATCCCCGGGCATATTAACATAATCGCTGATCACCTCTCCCGTTTAAATTTCCAGGCGTTCCGCAGACTCTACCCCGAAGCGGACTCGACTCCGACGCCTCACCCCTCCTTTTCTGCCCTCACGCTCTCATAGAGCGCAATCCCCATCTCACCCATTTACTCCACTCGGCCCAGTCCTATATTAGGCAAGGATTGGCCAGTTCCACTATCAAAGCTTATGACGCGGCTTGGCGAATGTTTGCCATGTTCTGCCTCTCCGTCAACCAGCCCGTTCACCCCGTTCTAATTCCCACAGTATGTGCCTTCATTACTTTCTGCGTAGATGTCCGCCTCCTCCGCCCTCCTTACATTCGCAGCCTAGTGGCAGGCATCCAATTTTACGCCAGGTGCCTCGACCCGGCTTTTCCCAGTCTATTTACAAATCCAGTTGTTAAACTACTATTAAAAGGCATTTCAAAAGCTTTTCCGTCTGCCCCCGACTCCCGGCGTCCCATTACTCTCCCCATATTACGGCACTTGCTAACCAGCCTCAGACAAGGCATTCACTCCACCTTTTTAGACATCCTCTTAGAGTGCGTATTTTCCCTGGCCTTTTATGGGTTCCTCAGAATCAGCGAGTTTACATCCCCCGCCACGTTTCAACCCTCACGTGACATAACTCTCTCCGATTTAAAATTCCACCCCGACCACTATAGCATCTCCCTGAAACATACCAAAGTAGGCGGAGCTTGCTCTATAATCATTGCTCGCATCCAATCTCCCTTCTGCCCCTTCTCGGCCATGATTCAATACATTAGAATCAGGCCCCCAACTAGTCCCTTGGCCCCCCTTTTCCTCATCTCTCCCCATCATCACATGACGAGATCCTGGTTCATCCTTCACTTCAAGACCACACTCAAGAAATGCAACATCCATGTAGAGAACTATTCCAGTCACTCCTTCAGGATCGGGGGCAGCCACATCAGCAGCCATGCAGGGGGTGTCCTCCGCCTCCCTTCAACAACTGGGGCGCTGGTCCTCATCAGCCTATGCATCCTACATTCGACCAGAGCAAGACGCCATATTATCAGCCCAAAGATCCCTCCTTCCATGACTAAAGAGGCAGCAAGCACTTCGTTGGTGGTGATCAAACTCTCCTTTTTCTCATCAATGCGCCCATGCCCGGGCTATCCACATCCACTCCCTTGCATCCCCGCTTTGCCTTAAAGGTCCCAATTCGTGCAGCTGTAACCTCTTAAAAACGTGTGTCTCTGGTCCATAAAACATGATTCTGGATTAATCTGTCGAAAATATAGCAAACCCGTTTGTTGTGACGGAGTTCTCACTCCCTCTTCTGGTTGCTTCCCAAGAACGGCTTGTTTCTATAATATATTCAGAACTAACAGTTCCCATTGGCCGCTGAGGGAGAGCCCGCCCCAGGCTCCCAGCGGCCAATCAGATTAGCGTCTGTGGACCAGCACGCTAGGTTGCGAGTTATCGTTAACTAAATGGTACTACGCTAAAGAGGACATCTCAAAATGCCTAGACTTACCGAATGCACCTCTGCAGTTGCTGGATCACGTACAGTTGGCGTCGCTCCAGCTAGAAGTGTTAATTTTGTGGCTATAGACTAAATGGTGCAGGTAGCTTGTGTGAGAGAGATCCGCGCAGTATGCAGGAGGAAGCTAGTGACGTCCCGATTCCCCCAGATTCCCCTCTGGGCAAACGAAGCGTTTGGGGGTGTGGCTTGGAGGAGACTGCAGAGGGACGCTGGATAGGGACAAATCCAACTGTGGCAGTTCTGAGCGTGTGACCACTCATTACAGGGAGGGCTGACAGCAGTATATATGCATTTACAAGTAAAAACAGCTTTTGCACGGAATGGGACCTTTAAAAAACCACGGTCAGCCCCTCATCTCCCGGCATGCATAAATTCTCCCCCTGTCAGCCCACGACCTGACTAAAGCATACCCCAGGCGAGCTCCATGACCCCCGTTTTCACTCTCCCAGTTCCTGAAATAACTTTAAATTCCTTTGGGGGATGTCCTATCTCATACAGCACTGACGCCCCTCTCTCATAAGCGAGAGGAGCGTCACATCATGGAGTCATACGCCATACTCAAACTGTCTATTCTGATTCAATAAAGTTTGTTAAAATTATATTACGAGTCTCTCATGATTGAAGTGTAGTCTTAGACTGAATTTCAATCATGGAAGACCAAATAAGGCATTAATAGAGCACCCCATGCTGTCATACCCCTCAGCCCAAATGACGTCACTAAATGACGTCACCATCTCCGACGTCACCTTCTCCATGACGTCACCTTTGCAGTGTGACGTCAGTTGCCCAAATGACATCAGTTATGACATCATAAATGCCCTTCTCCTGGTACTATATAAAGCCCCCATCACCACAGATTAAATCACACTTGTGCAGTCATCACTCACCTTGTGTCAGCATCACGCATTCATCCAGCATCTCCAGAGCAAGAAGCTTCATCCCACCACCTCCCCAGATCACCACCAATGTCATGACTCCTGTTGGAAACAGATCCCCTTAGGGGGGATGTCCTATCTCATACAGCACTGACGCCCCTCTCTCATAAGCGAGAGGAGCGTCACATCATGGAGTCATACGCCATACTCAAACTGTCTATTCTGATTCAATAAAGTTTGTTAAAATTATATTACGAGTCTCTCATGATTGAAATGTTTTTATCTCTACTATTTTTACTATTTCTTTTACATATTTATTTTGCAGTGCAAAGTATTCTTATCACGTTGACTGATGTAAAATGTATGTTGCACTATTTACTATTTACTGTTGCTGCTTTATGGAGGCAATGCCCTCATTTTTTACTTGAACTCGATCACTCCTGGAGTGTGTCTTCTGTGTCACCCGATGTCTGCTGATGTTGATGTTTTTTACTATATGTCCATATGCCTGGTGCAAACCAAATTTCCTTCGGGATATCAATAAAGTTGAAGTTGAAGTTGAAGTGTAATTTGAACCTCACAGCTTTGATAAATGATGCTATCTTTTTTTTTAGAAGATGGCATATATATAGTTCAAGTTCAACTTATTTTAATTGCCACACCGTGTCAATACCGTGTGTGTGTGTGTGTGTGTGTGTGTGTGTGTGTGTGTGTGTGTGTGTGTGTGTGGTGTGTGTGTGTGTGTGTGTGTGTGTGTGTGTGTGTGTGTGTGTGTGTGTGTGTGTGTGTGTGTGCGTGCGTGCGTGCGTGCGTGCGTGTGTGTGTGTGTGTGTGTGTGTGTGTGTGTGTGTGTCCTTTAGGATTAGGATTAGGATCCTTTAGGATTATAATGACAGTGTGATACTTTGTTGATATATGCATTGGCAGCAGGTGTGTATAGGGTCAAATGAGTTGAAACATCAGGCCAGGAATGTGTGCAGGACTTAAAAAGTGAGTGATCAGATAGCTCACTTGGAAGAGCAGAGCACTGAAGCATGGACGATCTGGGTTTGTGTCCCGCACACGGTGGTGGTGCAGTGGTGGCGCTGTTGCCTCACAGCAAGAAGGCACTAGGTTCGATTCCCACCTGGGACGCTGTGGTGCTGGGGGCGTGGTCCCCTCCATGTCCTCAAGTGCCGATGGTGCCCAGGTGGGTTATATCATGAAAGGGCCTTTCTGTGTGGAGTTTGCATGTTCTCCCCGTGCTCCCCTGGGGTTTCCTCCCCATTATGTATAAATCCCCACTAAAAAGAAGATCGACGACGACAGAAGACGGTCCACACGGGCACTGTACGCTGTAGCCGGCCACTGCTCCTGGCTGCCCCCCGAAGGAAGGGCATGTCATGTCTGGCTCAAAGCAGAGACTGTATTTCACTGGCCACCGGCTGCATCTGTATGTGGCTGGCTGCATGTGTGTGTTAACGGGTGTCGTGTGACAAATAAAGACGGGTTTGTCCGTCCAGTTCTAAAAAGGGGTTCTGATATTGGAACTTGGTGAGCAGAGCATGCAATAAATGCCCTGAAAAGTCTTTTTCTGCCTCCTTCTTGTACTGAATTGATCCCCAGAGGGAAATTGTCTCTTTGCTTGCCTCCCATGACTATAGGAAATACTAGACCAGTGATTCCCAAACTGTGGTGCGCAGACCACTGGTGGTCCGCGGGGCCCCCGCCACAGTTTTTACACACTCCTGAGGAGTAGCTTGGCCATATTCGGGTAATATCACACATTTTTTGAAGCATGCCCTCTTTGATTACTTATATCTCACGGTCACAGACAAAATGAAGTGCTCAGTCTTTCTTTGTGAGTGTGGGAGCTGGACTTACATTGAGTGGGGGGTGGCTCGACTATTCCTGAAACCCATCCAAACCTGCGTTGGAGTACTTGTGAGATTGTGGGCGGACTGTACTGTATGGCTGTTGTCCATACTGCAGCATCATGGCGTGGGAGCAGATTCTATTTCCCATGAGTTGACTGGCACTTGAAGGGGGCTCACAGGTCATGTTAGTCATTGTTATGATGAGTCATTTTTGATGCAATACTGGAAACCCACCGTGGCACAATAACAGCGTCAGACGCATGCTCAGAGCTTATTTCCATCAGCACTACAGTATTCAGGTAGCTCTATAATGGTTGAAAAAGAATCACTAAAGGATACAGTAATGATAAAGTCCCTAAAATTAGAGCATCCGGTCTAGATAATTGTTAACTAACATGATTTGTTTTCTTTTGTGTTGTATATTATGTGCATTATTTGGTAAGAATGTTACCATTTTTAAAATGGTAGATAGAGAATCAGACACACACACACACACACACACACACACACACACACACACACACACACACACACACAGACACAGACACACACACACACACACACACACACACACACACACACACACACACACACACACACACACACACAACTTGGCTCGACAGTTGACTTCAGTTCATTTTTCTTATAACTAGATAACTTCCATGGGAGAACGGAACATCATTACAGCATTTCCGCGTGCATAACAAACATCTCTAATTCTAAAAAGAAAATATATATCACTTTTAGTCATTTTTATTGAAATGTTCATCTTGTGAACCTCAAACCCATACATTTACAGTATTTCTCAGTTTATTTATTTAATTGTGCTTCACCACAAAGTAAATACTGTAAGGTGTTTGAGAGTAATGTCTCAAACGGGAGAGATAATAACTTCACATAGTGCCATCTGACGTTAGGATGAGACCTCCTGTGGGAGGCTTTGATCAAATAAAGCTCTTTAGAAATGAGAGGAGGGCCATTATGACCGGTAATTTCCCTGCCCTGTTTTGGTCTATTTACTTAAGGAAATAATGACCTATGAGTTAGCAAAATAATTCTTAGAGCTATTTGGAGGTTAGTGTTACTTAGAACTCAGTGGGTTGCTCAGTGTTATCCTGCTTGGAAAATCAGATGGATCAGGCTTTCCACAGAGGGATTTACAAAAACCAGAAAGACAATCATTGGAAAGTATTTAAAATCAATTTTGTCATTTCTGTGACACACCTTTCTGCATTATTCTGCATGGTGCAGCAAACTCCACCCATCTTCCTAGCAGGTTTAAACAAACGCTGAGAATTATTTGCAAATATTTTCTGTCACAGATCATATCTGTATAGTCTGCTTATTTGCATTGTGAACAGTCCAACACATCTTATCTGAGGTTCACAGGTAACAATAAACCTGTAACTGTTGTTTCTGATGAAAAGCATGGCAGTATGCTCACACTGAAATCAACATTAGTTCAATATGAGATCCTTAATTGCTTTCAAAGGTGAGCAAAGGGCAAACGAGTAAGAGCGGATTTAGTAAACTAGGGATCTCGTGCGCTATGCGCGCTCGACATCATCACTGGGATTTATGACATCACTGATGATGTCATCACTGAATTTATGACATCATTGATGACATCATCACTGGGATTTATTACATCACTGATGACATCTTCAGTAGGACAGACATCACTGGGATTTATGCCATCACTGATGACATCTTCAGTGGGACAGACATCGCTGGGATTTATGATATCACTGATGACATCATCAATGGGATTTAAGACATCACCCTAGCTCCCATTTGTATACTGACTGATGATGATGTGCAGGAGATTAAACACAAGGCTGATTTGTTTTGGTTGGAACTAGAAAAGGAAGATACTTTTGGAATTTATTTTTTCAACAATATCATCATTACTTTCAGGAGGAGTGAATTGTTTTAGTTCATTTTTTCCATGTTTGTATTGTCTCTGACTCTGAGTATTGTAATGCATTCCCCATCTGTGACAACCTCACCCTAATATTTATCATTCTCTTTATGTGGGCGAAAACCCACATAAATTATGTGAATTCAAAGCACATGTGCTTTCTGGATAAATGTTGGTTTTCACTTGTATTAATTACATAGCCTACTGCTTGATAAACAGCAGATTAGATTTATTGTTTTATTTTATATTTCTTTACGACACAGTGACAAAGTTTGATAGCATCCAGGGGGAGGAGTGAAGTGTCTCACTATGGCTCATGTCAGTCTGGCTTTTAAAGGGACAGTTCGGATTTTTTGATGTGTGTCAAAAAAATCCGAACTATCGCTTAGATACAGTAATGGTGATTGGTTGGTGACCACACTGTGGTAAAAACCGTCTCCAAATAGTGTCAACATTTCACACCGAAACCAATGAGTTGGAAGTTGTTGTTGGAAGCATCTAATCTGACATGACAAGGAATTCCATTAATTTAGCAAATCAGCAGCATTCAAAATATTGTTTCTGGATGGGAAACAATAGGACACGAGGTATTTAGTGTAGTAGTTTTTCCTCCACTTAACACTAGACTACACACTATATGGTTTACCTTTGGGTGGAGGGAGGCACATAACAGTCCTTATGACTACAAGCAAAGTGGAGAGACACTTCAAGGTGATGATTTCTCACAATTGCAGGAAGGCAGTTTAGTGCTCGTGAACCCTCTCAGTACTGAGCCTGGATGGACATTTCCCTTTGTGATAGGAAAGCTATACTCTGTCTCACTCTGTCTTGTTAGCAGACGCCAGACTAGTTGGCTCCACAAACAAGCCAATTCCCTTTTCTCCATTTGCACTGAAGTGTTTTCTGGACATTGATGAACATTCCTGCATGGCTCGTTGAATGACAGATTTGACTTGAGGAGAACATGTTCTAATTGTTCTCATTTCTTTGCATCTCCAGGAAAATAACCACTCTTCATGCAGTTACACACACGATTCAAAATTATTATTTTTTAGCCTGTAAACAATAAAATGACAGACATAAATAAAAAACAGATACTTTTTTTGAGAGAGAGATATTTCAATTCCTACATGACAAGGACTCCAACACTGATATTTGATTCACTGACACACGCACAGGGGGCTTATCGGTGATATTGTGATACCACACACTCAGGCGCTGACATCCTGAAAATTCCTGACGCAAGAAGTGGAAGAGGACTCCGGAGCGTCGGCTTCAACAACTTCTCTCATTTCCATTGAGAAAAGTCATGATAGGCATCACTGATTGAAGTTAATATGAGGATCTGATCAGAGATATAAGTGGGTTTTCATCAGTTTGGCAGGTTATGTATTTTACGGTGTATTATACAGTACCAGTTGGCACTAGCGATAAGGAAAGTATTTCTAGCTGATGGGGTATTTCCTTAACATTTACTTACTAGTTTACTGAATGCTTTGCATTCTATAAAACAACTATCATCAACGTGAATGCATCTAAAAGAAAACATTTTTGATAATGCTAAGGTTACCAATAGATGTGAATTTCTACATTATGACACTGGTTGAGATCTTGACTTATTTCTGTGAGAATTAAATGTAGTTTATTTTTATTTTGTCATTCTCCATCAATGTAAATGAAATTACACTTTCGAGCAGCCTTGAGGCATCAACAAAAGAAGTTTGAAAATTGTGTCAGAAATGGAACTAATCTTTTGAAGCTGTTGGTGTCAGTTGACCTGGTGATCTCTTCCGGATGCCAGGAGACGGATTTAGCAGAGAGCTAAATCCCTATAGACCTGGTGTCCAAGGACAAATAGGAGGTATGACTGTTGTAGAGTAGCAGAGGGTAATAAAGGTCTGTTGCCATGGACACATGCACAACATGACTGTCCAAGATCTTAACAAGTCATTTAGTGTAGAACTATAGAACCTATTTTTAAAAAAGTCTGCTAATAGGGCGAGATAACCGCACTTAGTCATTTGCCTCTTCTTGCCTTGTTGCAAGTTATTAGCACTTACTTCTAGAAGATGCCTGCAACAAGAGAAACTGCATTATCTGCGATATCTCATGGCATAATGTTGTATTTGTTTGGGATTTTAAGACTGAATATGAGGCTAAAATACATATTAATATGGATGTTTTTGCAGTGGCACAGACCACACAGACAGTATGCATGCCTTGCACAACATGCATGTATTTGCATGTGAAAGTCTGAAACATGCTCAAACACACACGTGCAGCATAGCATATACAGTAGGTCCATGCATTATGCATGATTGCAGATACACACACACACACACACACACACACACACAGCTCTTATTACGCACACTCAAAAACTATGTCCATACTTTATCCTTCCACTCTCACTTTCCGTGGGGGGACGAGCCACCGTTACGATCCACCTGTCTTCACACTCAGCTATCAGCTGTCATCAGCTTTCTGGCTGATGTGCTTGGCTGCTTACCTGGAAGCTGGCCACATTTTGGATATAAACTCACAGACTTGGCACGGTTCGGTAGATTGATCGAATGCCAGTCAAGCTGCCGATACAAAACTGTTGTTAGCCATAAATTATGCCTGAGCAGGGCTGAGACACTGTCTCAAGCGCCTGGCCACTGATAGATAATCAATGATCTTTTCCCTTCTTTATTTGTAAGACTAATACAAATGCAGATTACGTATTCAGGCACAGTACCAGTGTCTCTCTCCAAATGGACAATGTTGTGAATAGCACGGCTGCCAAGTGCCAAGTCATTAGAAAATAGATTTGCGGTTGATCTCTCAGTGTGGTGAAAAGGCTGAGGGATCTCAGCATGCATACAAATGCCATGGCTTTGTTTGCACTGCTTATTCACCACACTGGAGTCAACTAGGACAACTTCATTAAGTAGCTTGAGGGTCTATACAGTAGCTCCGTTTGTAAGATATTCTCAATTTTTTCCATTTTCTGCCTCTCAGCAGGCAGCAGCACTGCTGATGTTTTGTAGCATTTCTGTGAATAATATGAAGCAATAGATTTGTCACGTGCAAATGTGTTTCCATTTTTACCGTCCAGGTGGGAAATATTTGCTCAGATATTTCCACAAAGCAAGTTCCTGTCAACAAAAACCACTGAGTCCCTAGCTGCCAACCAACGGCTCCTGGGTGTTTCCCAAGGAATGGGGGGGCTTGCTTGGTGAACCCCGGTGAGTCTGTCGAGCAGCAGCAAGACTCGGATATCAGCACCTGTCCATGTTGTGATGCTAAGGAGGCCCCCCGATGGGAAGCTTCGGTGGCTTAAGTTAGAGTTTGTGGGGGTTCAGCGAGAGACAGAGACACACTGATGAGGAGAGTGAAGAGAGAGAGAGAGTGAAGAGAGAAGGACAGAGGGAAAGGATGCTGGGGGAAACACAGTAGGAAGGCTAAGTCTGAGAGGTCAAACTGTGACGATCAATTTCCTGGTACTGTACATCATGTGAATAACACAATTGCCCAGAGTGCTTCTCTTCCAAAATCACTCTGATTAAGCCAGTCTCTTGATCATTTCATTTGAACACTTCACTGTGCACTTGAATCACTTTGGATCCATTTTCCTGTTGCACCTACCTCATAGACATAACCCCCTGACAGACAGACAGACAGACAGACAGACACGCACACACAGACGCGCGCACGCACGCATGCACAGACGCGCGCACAAACACATAGCACGTGAATCTATGGGTGAAACGTGTTAACTGTGCAATAACTGTGTAATAACTGTCCAACAGCTGTGTCTCCATAACTGCCATTTCTGTCCCATAGCATTGCTTATATAATGTAGATCGACAAACAATGGTGCAATATCTGACTCGCCACAGTAGTAGCGAGCACATTCACCAAACGTTAAAAACTCAGGTGCAAGGCACAAAATAGTTACTTAAAGTAAATAGACTTAAATGTCCTTTCAAGGATTGAATCCATCATCTGGGCAGTCAGCTACAACGGACGTTTCAGCCAAACAGGGCTTCTTCAGCGTTGTCATAGATCGACAAACAATGGTGCAATATCTGACTCGATCGTAGCCTTGTTTACAACCCAGTGTGGTTTACGTACAGTATGCAGACCTTTTCTTTTTCCCCTTTGTAAGTACATTGAGTATGCCGGAGTCAAATTCCCTGTATGTCTACATCACACATGGGCAAAATACGGCCCGCGGCCCGCGGGCCTGTGTGGCCCGCGATGGAATTGCAAAAAAAAAAAAAAAAAAAAATTTTTTTTTTTTACACACACAGTGCACTGAACGCAACATGCAAGATACCTGCTGAATAAGTGTCCAAATGTTCATGTCATATTCTGGCCAATACTCCAATTCTGTTATAGCATTTCAGTCTGGAATATGAAATATCTTTCAATAATCTTTATGACTAAAAGGCTACATTGAAGTAGAAATTTAAATAACTCAAATAACTAATTGGTTTTGGATTTATTTAGCTTCAAGACTGCATTTTTGTTCGTGTGACCCTCAACACAGGCTTTGATCATCCCGGGACACTTACTGATACTTATGCTTAAATTAACCGACTCATATTCTGATTTATTTCAAGAAAAACATTTCAGCTAGTGGAAATTCTAATTGGCTGGTAACTTTAAAATCTAGCAGCCATATTGGCAGGTGGTCAAAAAAATTAATTTCAAGCCCTGAGAGCAGGTAGGAGTGAGTGAGAAAAGGATCAAATATTGGTGGTTAAGACTGAATAATGACATCACAACTGTTAATTTAAAATGAGTTATTCCTCTAAACCTGGCTTCAAATGCACCAAATCTTTCGCGCTGGCGCCGTTCGGCCCTCAGTAAAACCTGGTAGTGAGGACATTTTTTGTGGCCCTCTCTATCATCAAAGTTACCCATCCATGGGTTACGGCATGACAATATTTGTTCGGCCCCCGGCAACAATCTGGGTTTCTCATGTGGCCCCCCATGAAAAATAATTGCCCACCCCTGGTCTACATACTTGGACAATAAAGCTGATTTTTATTCTGAAAACTGTGGATTAAATCCACCAGATAGATCCAGTACACTGAGTACAGGGTGCACATGTGATTCTTTACAACAAGAGAAAGTGCAACCCAATCGGCAGAATAAAATGTCTGCATTGTTATTAATACTAATTATAATACTAATTATAAGTACAGGGGTGGTACCCCGTTCTTACCCTATAATCTTGTTACCCTTTGGTTACAGAGTAAATTCACAACTTGTACCCTGTAGTTACCCTGTAAGTACAGGTGTGGTACCCCGTAATTAAGCTATAAGTACAGATCTTGTTACCCTTTGGTTACAGAGTAAATTCACAGCTTGTACCCCGTAGTTACCCTGTAAGTACAGCTCTTGTTACCCTGTACTTACAGGGTAATTGGCGGGCTGTATTCTAAAGCATTACCCAACATCCTATTTCTCCATCGCAGGGCTGGAAAAAAATGTCACCCAGCGCTTTTCTGAAAAGTTGAACATTCCTCAGCTTTTAAAAGCTGCAGAGCTTTTCTGGAGCCGCTGCCTTTTGTGCACCTAGTGGCCGCCTCCTGTTGTTTTTAAGGAGGAAAGAGCACTGGGGGGGGGGGGGGGGGGCTGCACACAATATGGACACAGCCAGGCAAGTAAAACAATGCAGTTGGTTTAGGCAACAAAAAGCTAATTGATTGGGTTTAGGGCATTTTGAATTAAAGTGCCAACCAAATATTTGCAAATCTTTGGTTATTACAGTATGTATTAGCACACCTTTGTGGCAATATGGTTAGGGTTAGATTATTGTTTGTACAAGAACCTTTTTAATAAAGCCTTATGAATCCCTGCTGAAAAAACAATCCTATAAGCACCTAAACATTTTGGAGTGTAGGCTAAGTCTATCTATTTGAGTTATTCCTCACATGAGTTAGGCCTACATCAGAAAATCAGTAGAATAACAATTTGGTTCCCTGAAGTAGATTTGCCACGAGCTTTTAAAAACACTTGGTTTGACCTATAGATAGTGATTTCCAAGATTCCCCCAAAAGTAAACAGTCTTGGTCTGTGTCTTTCCAGTGAAGTTGGCTTTTCTCCCAGGGATACACAACATCAGCTATCAGTACAAAGACATGCTCAATGTTTTGATTGAGTTAAAACCCTGCCTTGCCCCCATTTCCTCTGCTGTCATGGAGGGGGTCGGTGCAGGGTGGGGGTGAGGGGGTCGGTGCAGGGTGGGGGTGAGGGGGCCAGTCAGGGTGGGGGTGGTTAGATAGCGACAAGCACACACATTGGCGCCTTCTCATCCTGTGGAGCTTTTTCAGTGTATTGAGTACTTGAAACCCCATTTGTGTTGAAATGAATCAAACATCCCTTACGGTTGCATTTTTGAGGGAAGCACTAGGAACCCCCCCCATTTTTATGGCTGGCTGAACTTGGTTTTAAAATACTATAGCCAGGGCTAGTGTGTTTGCTCAAGTGCTCTTCACACATTTGTGAGGTGCTCGTCATATCCATTTTAAGGTATTTCTAAAGCAATTGTATCTTATAAATGCCCTACTTTGTGCACAAAACATGCATCTATAACACCTGTGGCTGATTGATGAAGAAAAAGTTCATGAAAATAACAAAGTGCAAAGTTTGTGCATCTCCAATGGTCCCAACAAACAACAACAGCGCCGGCATGCTTGTGAGTCTATACAACATCCAACCCAGTGACAAAAACTGTAGGGACATAACGAACAAACGCCTGTACAATCGAAACAAACTTGGGAGAGTAAACAGAGCAATCCGAATGCACCAGAACTAAGCAACTGTAAACAACTGTAAACAATTGTAAACAACAACACGATAATTATTTGGGATCCTAAAGCAAAGCCAAAGGGTATCTTAGGTGGACACCTAAATATACAAAGCTTAAAATCAAAAAGTGATCAAATAAATCATATTATTATTTGAGTCTAACCTAGATTTCCTATGCTTATCAGAAACTTGGCCTCATGATAATTCCCCATCCGCTGCTCTAAAAGTCAGGAGAGACTGCACTGATGCGAAAGGGGGGGCGGTGTTGCAATTTATGTCAGAGACATCTAAATGATTTAGAATGTGTAGGCTTAAATATGATTGTCGCCTCAGATGTCATACACTTATAATCATTTATCGGCCACCCTCTTCAAACATTAGCTTTTTTACGATACATTTACAGTAAGAAGTTACTATGTCAATGTGATGAGGTAATTGTAATGGGTGACCTCAATCTAAACTGGCAAGATAAGTAATCAAGGAAAAGCTAAAGCAAATTACTGATAGCTTTAATTTGGCCCAAATGGTTAAAGTTCCGACGCAAATAACAAACAGCACCAGTACCAAGCTTGACCTGATATTCAGTAATAGACCCGAAAGGATTACAAAATCACACAATATGGTAACTGGGATGTCAGACCATATGATCCTCATATCAAGAGGATTAACCTACAGGCAGTTCACTATGCTGGCATGGAAATAAGGAATACTTTGGTATCCCAATTTTTTTTTTAACCTGACAATTTTCCTAGGTTGCTTGACTTGGAAAAAGAAGGTTAGGGTGAGGGCAATGTAAGCTCTCTTGCAGTCTGGCTTTTACGGAGGTCTAGATAGCACAAGGGTTTTCTAGCCTGGCACCTTTCCAATTTATTTGACCCACTGAACTGTTGGTCTTTCTCTTCTTTTAATCTTCCCTGATTACAGTAGGAACTCCACCTGTAAGTCAGAGCAGTGATCCATGGTGTGGAAAATCACCAGTCTTACACAACTTACTGTACTCAAGATCAGATGAAAACAAATTCATGAGCTTTGTTGCATGACTCATTGCTCAATCCATCCGGTTTCTCTCCTTGCGTACAGTGTAAAGCCGAAAATCAGCATCAACAAAATAAAGCAGAAATCTGTAGGGGGGGAAGCAGCATTTGAATGGAGTGTGTTCGGGACAATGGTATTTGATCTGGGGTGCACACATGGTTATAAAGTATTTGTGTCTTGTAACAGGCACAAGTTGAGTGAATGTTTAAGTCATCAGGAATCACCTTTGATTAGGTGAGAAGTAACTTTGATTAGGTGAGAAGTAGCATTAGTACAGGCATTTATTATTTTTGGGGCTCTAGTCCACATCCCACATGTAAGAAACACATGATAAAATAATTTATACCTCTACTCAGACATGGAAAAACTTTGCCAAGAAAAGTATAGCCCCCTTGCTGCGTTTTGTGCAGTGAACAAATGTATCAGTGTTTTGAGGCTAAGTGCAGGTGACAGCGCCCTCCTCCTCTGGCTATTAGCGACCAGCAGAGTTGCAGCCCCGCTTATTCAGGTCATGTAGGAGGGAGACAAGCCGCCAGCCGGAGAGCCAAACACCACATGAAATATCTGACTTACTTGGCCCACATGGAGAACTAGAGCAAATGTGCCATGTCCTCTTCTTCAACACTGCAAAAATGTTGCATTTTTTAAATCTGGTGCTGAAGTATGAACATGTTATAAATGATGTCTAAGCCTCCCCTGCCGTGCCGAAAAAGCTATAAGGGTCATTTGAAATTCCACGTCAGCTCGGGCGGGTTGGAGGCAGTGAAGCGGCAGTAAATGAGCAGTACATGGGAGTTATAATTGGGATTGGCGGAGGGGGCTGCTGATGCATGGTGGAAACATGTCTTTAGCTGGAGTTTGTGGAATAACACTGAGAAGAGAGTCGCGCTCGAACTATTGAACTCCTCTAACTATGAGAGCGCTTTGTGTAGTGAGTGGAGACTAACACATTCTGGTGGAGTGACCATCCAACATGAATAGAACAGCTCTGCTTTCTTTTGCACTGGTGGACGTGATTAAATTGGCTTCTTTGTTTCAAACCAGATCCTGGAAATCAATGCAATTTTGTGCGGAAATAAGCCAAAGCAGAGTTCCTGGAAGTAGGCTATAATAGTAGAAGGCTAAGTAGTAGTAGTAGGCTAACACAATAGAATCAAATGTGTTGGTAGTTCGCTATAACCTCAAGAGCTGATCATGGTGCTTCCAACAGTTTTGCATATCGTATGCTCATAAATAATATAGCGATAAATATTCCTTTAGGACCACACTCGTTTGGCTTAAACCTTTATCAATACTGTAATGTCTAATTTTTTTGTATTATTTTCTAAACTGAATATAATTAATTACAATATTGTATTTTAATGGATTTAAAATGTGCAGCCATGCTGTACATTGCTTTAACATTTTATCTTTCTAGTTTAATAGACAAATGGGCAACTTGAACAAGTTTTCCTCCACTAATTTCCCATAAAATCGGTTGCTAGTGCCACCATCCCCTGCTCTTTACATTTTGTCAATAGAATCATACAGTAACAGCATTGCCAACTTAAGCATGTAGCTACTGCTGCTAGTCAAAGTAATCACAATTAAAGTTAATTAAAGGGATCTGATCTGAATGAAATGAAAGCTAGCTCGCTCTTCATACTGTAGGGGTTCTTAGCCAATGCTTGGGGCAGATGTTTCGTATTACTACCCCCCACCACGGAGCCCTCAGGGTGTCAGGAATAAAGCCGTTACACACAAGTGCATTGCACTCTTGGAGATGTGAGAGCAGAATTTGGCAGACGTTGACTTCAGGCTTGAGCTCATTCCGTAGGTGAGGAACAACATGAATGTTAAACATGATTCATAGCCTTTTCTGTTCATGGGGATGTCCCAGAAGGGGTTAAGATTATTGAGGTGTTTGTGTAGTGTCTGGCTGTGTTAACATCCACAAAATAGATCTGATTTGCTTTGCATTTCTTCCAGTTTATCTAAACTGGAAATACACTTTTGAGATGTAGTAAAATTACAGAATGCTTCCTTTACATTTCCCCTTCCTGCAATCCAATCATCTTCTGTGCTCTGAAGCAAGGCATTTCATTTTTTCCAGCTGCTCTCTGGCCCATATCTCCATGGCATGTGTGTGTGTGTGTGTGTGTGTGTGTGTGTGTGTGTGTGTGTGTGTGTGTGTGTGTGTGTCTATATAGCCATCACTTCACCTCTCATGCACTCCCAAGTCATTACCATGAATGAGATAGTATTCCAATTAACTGAATTGTCCTCTCTTAAATGTTTGATTTGAGAGTTTCAAACATGCTTGATGATTGGATAATTGCTTTGTTCTATGTACCTACACTGGGCACTCTTTGGTTTTCCACTGGACTATAAAGCAGTCATGCACATTGCTTGTATGTGACCAAAGTAATACCACTTTCATACCAACTTGACCCATGTTCAACACTTCTTTTGTCAATACACACCAAGTTAGTCAACACTGATTAATGCTTGGTCATGATAACTGAGATAGGATCTGGGTCACAACCTGGGACAAATACTGCATATTGGCATAGGCTATTAGCATAAAAAAAAAAATTAGCAACCCGCTTGGTGCCATTCACACTTGAATCAATCCTTGTCCAACGCTGATCCAACTCATCTCGAGGTGGGTCGCCAACCCCGGTCAGGCAACCCGGGTTAACCCTTTCAGACCCCAAATCAACCCGGGAATAACCCTGTTTGGACCCTTGGTGTCAGTACTGTAGTACGTTTGTGGTGTTTTACTAGTACATCAATGTAGGCTACGTTAATGTAACAAAACTTTGCACAAAATTCAATGGACAATGATACTGTAATGTATGTGATTGTGTGTATGGCATTGGTGCACCTGTACAGTAACCTCACTGTCAAGAACAAAGATACAGTACATATGAGAGTAGATTGCTAGTGCTGTGCTATGCTGTATTCGTTTGATACACACAATATAGCAACATTGTCCAATTGACTGAAAGAATAAAAAAGAGACATTGTACAGTATGTAAATATATATGTTTTTCACATCCAGAGAATAAAACACAACCAATTACATTCAAAGAGTAGCATGGGGTCAAGGTGTCAAGACCACAAAAGTTAAATACAGTACAGTAAAAACAAAAACTACAGACATTGTCCTCAATGCTTTTGTCATACTTTACAATGTGTTACCAAAGCTTCACTGGGGACTTCATAAAACCTTTACAAGACCTTTGGAAAGTCATTTAAAATATTTCACACAAAAAATATACAACTTAAAGGGTGACATAAAAGTTACTACATTTGGCAAAAGGCTCTGGTGTATCCACCGTTATGATTAAATTTGCCTCATAAATTATTATGATGCATCACTATACAGTAAATTACTTATAAATGGTTTATGAAGGCTGTTACTTCACTTACTCCAAAGCAGCACTATGCCCACCCAAAATGAAGGATATACCATTTAATATAATGATGAACAGAGAAGAAACTGTCCTGCAGATCTGACAAAAAAAAGACCGTACATAGTGATATACTTTGAATACTGTGAATACACTTAAAATCTGGAAGTTTGTACGAGCAGCTTATCCCACACATACTCAGGCAAAAGTAGTTGATCAGTTCATCTGAATATGATGCAACCCTAACCGCACAACTTCTGAGTGACTTGGAAAAATCGTGACCCAGGTCACACCTTTGCCTTCCATATCCTTCACTAAAATGCTAAGAGAAACAGCCTCTTGTTTGGAAAGGTTGGATGTGGGTCATGTTAGTCCTCACATGTCAGCCTGTCATTAACCTGCTCACATGTTTCATGACAAGATTAATCAAGCGACAATAAATGTCAGGAAACATTCTGTGAGCCTGTTTGTGTGATATATAAATACCAGAGGGTAGTGGTACTGCTCTTTCTTCAACTTCAAAATAAAGAAGTAAGAAGTACCAAGGATGAGAGGGAATAAGAAGGGCAGAAATATAGCTTGTTGACCGCCCCCCCGCCCCCCCTTTAAAACATCGAAGTGGAGAAAAAAAATCCTCAACAACGTCCCACACACTGTCACATCAGACGGTTGCTTCATGTCATGGTTGAATGCTTGAGCATAATGTACTCATAAATACTGTATATAAATCGAACTCAACCACGCACGCACGCGCGCACGCGCGCGCGCACGCACGCACGCACGCACGCACGCACGCACACACACACACACACACACACACACACACACACACACACACACACACACACACACACACACACACACACACACACACACACACACGCTCTCCATTTACAAAAATATACATCAACTGATAGTGACTAGTGTTCCCAGCATTTTGGACGCTGACATTTTGAAGAAGAAGGGGGAAAAAATCTCCAAAAATATAAAAGGTTTTGGATTTTGAGCAGATGAAATGAAGGCAGAACTGTAAAAAATATATATGTGCCATATTTATAGCCCCAGTCTCTGCTCAAATCTACATAATTTATGGATGTAGATTGTTTATTCATGTTTAATGAAGCCTCAGTACAGCCTTCCTCTGCTTTAGAGATGGCTGTAGTGATGTCGTTGGTGTTGCAATATTTGCACAATGGCTTCCTACGAGACATGATAATCTTATTACATGGAGGTATCCTGGATGCATTACATGTAATTACGTATTAAAAGTAATTAGATAAGAGGAGGGACAAACAAAGCGATGCGTGGGCATGTGTTCAGCAGAACCAGATCTTCAAAAGTCACCGTGTCAGTTACAATCACATATAATGAGCACATAAGAATACATGTGATTTCATAGTTTTGCAGTTGCGAGATGAGTTAGCAAGTTACAGTAAGTTATAACCCAACTCATGGTTTACGGTCAACGATGCACACATCACAAGGAACGCCTAAATCTCCTAACTGATGAGACATATAAAACATGGCACTACATGAAATTAAAGTAATGATGGGCCCACAATGATATCACCTTTTAAAGCATCTGTCTTGACTGAACACAACACATAGAGATAGATGAGGAATTGCAATGAAACCAACATGAAGTGCATTGAAACCAACAAGTACATTGAAGCTTGACATGAAGCTGGCACTGAGTTTGGTAATAAATTGTAGTATGTCCATTTCTACTACCTTTCAAATAATTACTGTGCGGTATTTATTTCATATTCATATAATCATTGTGAATAATTAGGTTTAACATATAAAAAGACCTGATATAGCTTTATTATTATGAATATCAGAGGTTCGATGTCTGCTAATGCTTCTATGTTAGAAAACAATTAGGCAGGCAATTTCTCGGTTTGGCACTAACCATGTCGCAAAGATTGTGTGTGTGTGTGTGTGTGTGTGTGTGTGTGTGTGTGTGTGTGTGTGTGTGTGCGTGCGTGTGTGTGTGGCAATTTACAGTATAAGTGAAGGCTTTTTGTGCATAACATGATCACAAAAGGATAGTCAAATAGTTAAGTAGTTAAATATTCATCCATTTAAAAAAATATTTGCCAGGTATAGATAGGAACAATCAAATGACCAGAATATATCTGAAACCAGCTGAAGCAGTTTCAAACTGTGGACAAAATGCAGCGCAGGAATTATGTGCATCAAGCTCACCTTACAGTACGGTTAAAGGGCCCATGCCGGTGCGACAGAGAATGGTAGCAAATTGTTTCAAGTGGGTCAGAGCCTGGCTATACAATCCTTTCCCACCCGCATCGCTGGTTGCCCTGGAGCTCCAAACATGCGTCAGTCTTTGAAGCGGGATGGGGCGAGGCCAGGGTCCCCGTCCTCAGGCGAAGGGGTTGTCCGATCTGAAGATGGAGGCGTCGTTGTCGTGGTAACCCTTGCCGTTCATGTGTTGCTGTTCTGTGTGGCCGTCGATGCTGTAGCAGCCCTGCACCTCCGTGATGGACGAGGCGGTGTAGGAGGCGGAGCGCAGCGCGTCCGAGTGGCCTAAGCCACTGCCGAACTGGATACGATACTGGTTCCAGTGCCTCCTCAACACGGCTTGGACCTGCCCACAGACACAGCAGCCAACATGTTCATGGGGTGGGTCATGAATGGTTAGTTGACATGCTATTAGAATTGGTGATGTTATGGCATGTGTTTGCACTCTTGTATGACATCTGTATCCTTTCAAGCCCCAGTGTACAGTATGTAACTTTGTGCTGAACAGCAGCAACAGCGGCCTGTGCTGCCATGATGTTGACTTGTTTTATTGAAGAGAGAGAGAGGAAGAGAGAGCGGTAGCGAGATTGCAAAATAGTATCGTCCGAATAGGGCTAAGAAGTAGCCTGGTAAACCAGCCCGTCACATGAACTCACATTTCATTTGCTTCTGCGTGACGGTCTGGCCCCAATGCCAGTGGGGGGGGTTTAAGGAACGCCACTAGCACTGCACTAACAAAACAATCATGGCCGCCTCCTTGCCTGATCGTCTCGAGGAGTAATGTCAGCGTTTTCTAGTTGAAGTGCAGTTATTGCAGAAATAGACCCAATAACAACAATTAAACAAGTACAGGAGTATCGCCGCAACCGCAGAGTTTCTCGGCAGAAAATATGTTTTTGCCATTCTCCCGAGTGGATTTGGGTTTGATTGGATCCGACGCTGATTGGCTGAAGGAGTTGTCTGTCAAGGCAACTACGCCCGCCCATGCTCCCGCCCCTGCTAAGGACTGGGTGAAGAATTGGGGCCAGACCGTCACGCAGAACCAAATGAAATGTGAGTTCACGTGACGGGCTGGTTTAGCAGGCTAGCTAAGAAGTGGGTCAGAGCTCGTCTTGACACAAGCATTTGCACTCCGCCGTACGATAGCGGTCCCTCGCGATTTTCCCTGTGTACCGACTTTTCACAGTGGCACACTCACAGGTGCAGGTGAGGGCGCAAAGCCGGTTGCTATCTTCCCGGCACGGGGGCACAGTGTCAATCTGGCAGATGATAGCACGGGCAGTCGCAAGCGCTGTTTTGCACAGGCATACGATAGGGCCCCTCGTCTTTATTTTTGGCCAAATGATGCAGCTCAACAAGCATTCGAGGAGATCATCTGTGGCCCGTGTAAAACACCCAATCCAGACAAAAAGGTTGTCTGTCCGAGTTTGTGCGGATCAAACAGCAATGGGGCCGATATAGCTATCTGTGTTCAGTCTGTGGCTGCTTGCCAAGAGGGTAAATGATCTTCAGTCTACTGCAAAGCCCTCGGAGGACTGGGCCTCTCGTGCAAGACACACCCCTTATCCACCAAGACACACCCCTTATCCACCATCCCTCAAGACGTATGCCCCCCGGGGCAGGCACAGGACGTTGCCTAATCTACCCCTGGGAAGATTAGGGGAAGTGTGCGTGCGCACGTGTGTGTGTGTGTGTGTGTGTGTGTGTGTATGTGTGTGAGAGAGAGAGAGACACACAAACACACTCACACTCACACACACACACGCACACACACACACACACACACACAGACAGAGATAATATATTTAGTAAAAGGGGATGACCCCATCTTACCTCTCCATTGAAGAAGCAGAAGATGGTGGCCACCAGCAGGCCCTGAAATTCAAACAACAACAAAGATGAAATATGCTCAGCATCAGCCTCAAGCATCGACAATCACAAAGTCTCTTCAAGTGGTTAAATGTGGAGAAAACAGCCTACATACAGTAAGGTCTTAAACAGCCCTAAAGAAACAAACAGCCTACATACAGTAAGGTCTTAAACAGCCCTAAAGAAACAAACAGCCTACATACAGGCAGGTCTTAAACAGCCCTAAAGAAACAAACAGCCTACAGGCAGGTCTTAAACACCCCTAAACAGGGGCGGACTGGGATCATAATTCAGTCCGGGCATTAGATACCCAATTTGGGCCGTTTGAAGTCCGATTTGGGTCGTTTGAAGCCCGATTTGGGCCGTTTGAAGCCCAATTTGGGCCGTTTGAAAAGCCCGATTTGGGTCGTTTGAAGCCCGATTTGGGCCGTTTGAAGCCCAATTTGGGACGTTTGAAGCCCGATTTGGGGCATTTGAAGCCCGATTTGGGCCGTTTGAAGCCCAATTTGGGCCGTTTGAAGCCCAATTTGGGCCGTTTGAAGCCATATTTGGGCCGTTTAAAGCCCAATTTGGGCCGAGTCCAATTTTACAATGAGATGCACCCACTTTAACCCTGAAGTGTAATTATTACTTCAGACTAACTAATAAAGTAATAAAACCACTAGTAAACCAGTAGGCGGTGCCTGGCCTGCTGTTCAGTGAGTGGCCTGACTGCAGGCACCAATTCTTTTTCTTTTTTTTGCAGGCCAGGCCAGGCCACCGGGCATTTGCCCGACGTGCCCGATTATGCAGTCTGCGCCTGCCCCTAAAGAAATAAACAGCCTACAGGCAGGTCTTAAACAGCCCTAAAGAAATAAACAGCCTACAGGCAGGTCTTAAACAGCCCTAAAGAAATAAACAGCCTACAGGCAGGTCTTAAACAGCCCTAAAGAAATAAACAGCCTACAGGCAGGTCTTAAACAGCCCTAAAGAAATAAACAGCCTACAGGCAGGTCTTAAACAGCCCTAAAGAAATAAACAGCCTACAGGCAGGTCTTAAACAGCCCTAAAGAAATAAACAGCCTACAGGCAGGTCTTAAACAGCCCTAAAGAAATAAACAGCCTACAGGCAGGTCTTAAACAGCCCTAAAGAAATAAACAGCCTACAGGCAGGTCGCTGTGGGGCACAATGCACTTTGAATTCTTTTGGCATCCGCCCCTCCTAGAGAGGTATGTAAAATGAGAGAGAGAAGCAGAAAGGAGAGGAAGTGAGGCACAGAGAGTGAGAGTGAGTGAGAGTGAGATATAGAGAGAGGAAGAGAGAGAGAGAGAGAGACACGCACACACACACACACACACACACACACACTAGGCTATATGATTTGTGAGCTGTTGCTCAAGAGCTTCTCAACACGCCGGCTGTGAGGGGACAAGCAGGACATTTAGACAGAACCCCCCAGTTGATATCCAGACCCCCTTCAGTCCAGGTCATTCTTGTGCCTTCCTTCCTGCCGTTCTTCCCCGGGTTACAACATCAACAAAAGCCTGTCACAGGCTGATGGGAAGACTTGGCTTTTACTAAATGCTGAAAAACTAAATGGTTCAAGTTCATGCGATGGTTCATTTCAGAATCAGAATCACTTTCAGAGTGCAATCAATGAATCAGAATCCTTTTCAGAGTACAATCAATGAATCAGAATCCTTTTCAGAGTACAATCAATGAATCAGAATCAATTTCAGAGTACAATAAATGAATCAGAATCACTGTCAGAATCACTGTCAGAGTAGAGCAACAGTGTTCCACAGCACATACCGACACACATGATACAGTACAAGGGCAACAAGACCTGACAAACAGAGCAAGGGAACACTGCATTGCATGTGATAGACAGTTAACTATAAATACCACTCCAAAGATATAACTGTCATCATGTTATAGACAGTTAACTATAAATACCACTCCAAACATGTACATTCAACATACATTCCGGCAGCATAGCACGCAGCGTGGCTGCAGCTGTATCTTTGAAAAGGTCTACTTGATGAAGTGTGCTGCTGGTGCATGAGTGCGTTTAACTGTCATGTGACCTAGATGGGATTGAATCTGGACAGCTGACCAATAAAAAGCTGTTTTATCCCAGGAGGCGGAGCCATGAGAAAAACACTGAAGACACTTGGAAAACACAAAGTCAAGGTCATAGCAGCCTTGCATCCTCCGAGCAGGCAGCTCCAGGAGGAAACGACTCAAAACTTTTTGCCACTTACTTACATTTTTTTGTCTATAATTAGTCAAGTATTTGACTATTTATAGATTCGGAGTTTCTGATTCTGATTTATACATTTGTAGATATAGATTCTGCTCTCATTCATCCTACACATACTATTTCTGTCTTTTCTCTCCTCATGTTATGCTGTATGTTATATCATGTGTTTGTTATATAGGTGGAGGCCTCTTATAAGCCTTCTGGGCTTTTTGCCTCTTCCTGCACTGTATATTATTTTCCTTACTGTACAGTTGTCATTATTGTGTTTTGTTTTATCTTGTTTCTATACTGTGCAGATAAACAAACTCTAAAACTCTAAACAAACTCTAGAGAGGTAGCTCAGTTTGTGAAAATTGAAGCCAATGTGGTTTCATGTCACTTCTGGCTCCAAATAACCAAGATGGCGACGGTGAAAATGACCTTGAGGCTTCAAAAGGGAGTCCAAAAACCAATGGGTGACATCATGGTAGCTACATCCATCTTTATTATACGGTCTATTGCTGTTTTGGTTGGAGATATACATCTTCAATTAAACCCCATGAAGATGTGTCTGCACCACTGTCACCTCTCTGAAACATCAACCACATCCTGTACCAGATGCTCTGAAACATAAACCACATCCTGTACCAGATGCTCTGAAACATAAACCACATCCTGTACCAGATGCTCTGAAACATAGACCACATGCTGTACCAGATGCTCTGAAACATAAACCACATCCTGTACCAGATGCTCTGAAACATAAACCACATCCTGTACCAGATGCTCTGAAACATAAACCACATCCTGTACCAGATGCTCTGAAACATAGACCACATCCTGTACCAGATGCTCTGAAACATAAACCACATCCTGTACCAGATGCTCTGAAACATAGACCACATCCTGTACCAGATGCTCTGAAACATAGACCACATCCTGTACCAGATGCTCTGAAACATAAACCACATCCTGTACCAGATGCTCTGAAACATAAACCACATCCTGTACCAGATGCTCTGAAACATAAACCACATCCTGTACCAGATGCTCTGAAACATAAACCACATCCTGTACCAGATGCTCTGAAACATAAAACACATCCTGTACCAGATGCTCTGAAACATAAACCACATCTTGTACCAGATGCTCTGAAACATAAACCACATCCTGTACCAGATGCTCTGAAACATCAACCACGTCCTGTACCAGATGCACAGCACACGTCTTACCTGGTAATGCATTAGTATGTGCATAATGTAGTCGTATATTTCGGAGGAGACGCGTCCTTCAGGCTTGTAGGGCAGGAGGACGTACTGGATGCCCAAGAGAGGCACCAGGATGAGGGTGGCCCTCACAGCCTTCATGTAGAGACTGGACTCAGCCTGATGGGTCACCTTCAGTTTGGTGATGAGCACCCGCACAATGTTTAGTAGAAAGAACAAGTTCACCTGCACAGTGACAAACAGAGAGACACACGTGAGCATAGTATTCATTATTCCATGATGTCACATGTATTTCCTACCAATATGGTGCTTTACAATATACACAGCTCATTGGCTGTGGCTGTCACTCGATTATAATCGCATGTTAATTTATTACAATCACCTGTTATTTTCTACCAAGATTTCCTACCAAGATGGTTGTGTAGTGATGTAACAAAATTCCAGATATTAGCTACTGTAAAAAACAACAACAACAACATGTATATGAATGTTTTTCATTCTGGTTACTCATAATGAAGATAGCTATCTGTGGCCTGTGGGTTTTGGTGGGTCTGACTGCTAATATACTGTACACTAATATACTGTACACTCATTTACTGTAAACTAATATACAGTACACTGTAAGTGCACAACTCACAGAGGAACCGGAAATTAGTTGCCACATAATCTCAGTCATATACTGTGCAGTGAGACAAAGGTTTAAACTAAATAATCATGATGAACAAACACTTTAGCCAATGAGTTTTGGGCCTGAGACCTTAACGAATCACCGTGACGGTTGTTTGAGGCAGAACATTTGAGAAATTATTATGGTCCTAAGGGAATCTTAAGGGGCCAGATTTCTCTGAAGCATGCCCGGCTGTTGATTAGGTAAATTCCTAGAATGCAGCAGGTGTCTGGGGACCAGTGGGTGGATCCTCAAAGCAGTGGACCAATTCATTTCACAGCAAATACAAAAACCATGCCTCTCACTATATGAAGCTTGCCATAATACTGTGTCCTGCTTGCAAATCTCTGACTTTGTTTCCACCCAGGAGAGGAGATTTGTTTTCCAGCTTGCACAAAAACTAGTCTACCGGATGGACATGGAACAAATGAAGCTGTTCATTTCAGTGAATATTAATCGATATGAATGTGATTTATTAATGTGATTTCCATGGCTGTAATCCATGTCTGTGCTACAATGAATGATCTTTAAGCATCATACCAAGAGAGCAGCACAGATGGGGCCATGGATGATGTAGAGTAGCGATGTTTTGGAGCTGATCCAACAACTACAGCAGAGGAGACAGGAGAGAACAGGTCACAGCATTCATGCGCGGCCTGAAAGATCAATATATTGATCCAATATATTGATATTTATAAATAATCATCATCAAACATGATATATTGATCATAGGCTGCCCAAATCTGATCCATCTTTCTGTTCAATTACTTAAACTCATATGTACATTAAAATATACTTCATATACTTTTCATTCACATGTTCTCACTTAAAATATGTTCTCGTGTTGAACTTATTCGTTGCATCGTTTTTAAAAGCCTCTTGCTTGTTTTCTCTTTGCTGTATTGCTTGCTACTGCAGAAACAAAATTCCCCCACTTACATGTTTTAATCTAATCTCAAGTCAAGTCAAGTCAAGTCAAGTCAAGTCAATCTAATCTAATCTAATCTGTATGCATAATATTATTATAGTTAATAATATTATATTATTATTAGCATGTATAATATTATTCACTCTATCAATCAATCAATCAATCAATCAGCTTTATTATTGGTCTCAACAGCTGTAACAGCAATTGTAACCATGTGATCATGCATTTGAGTACCGTACTTACTTGTCATTGTAGTAGTAACCTCGAGCAATGGCATGTATGGATGCTGGAATGAGAGGGAAGCCTGCAAAAAAGATAGTGATTAGTTACACTTGCAATGACTGGAGTCGAGAGTCTTCCTGATGCTAACAATCTTTGGCTGGCCAATTGATTTTTTTTATTTTTATCGATCTATCTAAGGCTTTCGATGCTGTCGATCATCAAATTCTTTAGAAATGTCTGGAATTAATCAGATTTGATGAAAAGTCATGTACCGTAAATTTCGGACTATAAGCCGCGGCTTTTTCCCCGTTTTTTGGCCCTGCGGCTTATATAACGGTGCGGCTTATCTATGGATTTTTTCAAAAAAATAAATAAAAAAAAATCTCTCTTTTTTAGCACTCTTTCTAACTATAAATCCACTTCTGTTTTAATTTCCTCTCTTGCCCTCTTTTAACAACATAACATAACATAACACAACACAGGTGGTGTTGTGTTATGTTGTTTTGTTGAAATGTTAATAAATGGGAGCTTCCTCAAACAGCCATCTCTTTCCCGACAATCCCCTCTGTGCATGAACCCTTACATATGGTAATTAAACATTAAAACACAATAAAAAAAATAAAAAAAAAATAAAAAAAAACATTAAAACACCTGCAGCTTATAGTCCGGTGTGGCTTATATATGTAACAAACAGGCAATTTTGCTGCTGCGGCTTATACTCCGGTGCGGCTTATAGTGCGGAATTTACGGTAACTGGTTCGCAAATTACCTTAGTGGTAGAACGCAAGCTATTATAGTTGATGGCTATAATTCCAGCTTTGTGAGTGTTAATAAAGGTGTGCCACAGGGTTCTATTTTAGGACCAATTTTATTCTAAATTGTTATAAAAGAATTTGGAAAAAACCTTAGATACAGTTCTGTATACAATGCCACCCTTTTCCCAGGCGGCTCAAAACCTGTAATCTGATTTCTGTGCTGTATGCACAGCCAATTTTATTTGATCTTAATTAGTTTTAAACTCTGATAAAACAAAATGCATGTTGTTTTCTAAATAATAATAATAATAATAATAATAATAATAATAATAATAATAATAATAATAATAATAATAATAATAATAATAATAATAATAATACCAGCTCCACATAAGTGAATATATCCACCCTTAATGGGGTACAGTTAGAAAGAGTATCTACTATAAATACCTTGGTTTCTGGCTGGATGAAAAACTATGCTTCAAAAAACATGAACTGACTAAATCCTTAAAAGCAAAACTGGCATTCTTTTATAGAAATAAGGCATGTTTTACTCAAAATTTAAGAAAACAAATTGTACAGTCAATGGGCTCTATTCTCCCACAGGCCATCGGCGCTATTACGGGCCTTAACCGCAAAAAAACGTGCCTTGCGCCTGTTTCGGCAAGATAGCAATAGGCTTTAGGCTGCCAAATGCGCTTTAGGCCGAATGGGCGTGGCGCAGTCCCAAAGTGGGCGTGTCGGCGCTAAATACCAGCCTAGTCATATCTTGGGAGCTGGCCTACATTTAGCGCTTTGCGCTTTTGAAAAGCAGGCCTATTCTTTGCCTTCACTGCTTCTTCTCTGTCACCCTTCTCTCTCTCTCTCTCTGAGTTCCCAGCATGCATTGTGTTTCTTCATTTCGCTACTAAATAGCCACCAAATGAGCCAAAATAGATATAAAAGGTAGTTCTAAATTAATGTGTAATGGTAACACAGCCTGCCATTGTCAACATTTCAATATTGGACCAAATAAAACCTCGAAATGAAAACACCACCCTATGTGAAACATATATGTCCTCCTGGGCATATATATACCCCTTGTCGAGTTAACGTGATTTAGAGAAGTAACAGCGGAACGCGCTTCGGAACGCGCTTCTAATGGCATCTGCTATACTGTGATGTCCGTCCAATAACTTGGCCCTATTTCACATTTAGTTTTACAATAAAAACACATTTATGCAATGACTTGACATAATGTAGGGTATATTTATGTGCATCATCCTTCCTGCAGCAGGCGAGAGAAAATGATATCTTTCTGGACAAACTTTCACCAATCTAATAGGCTATATTTTTCTAGCTGATGCATAGAACATTATTTTCACTTTGATCTTGCTATAGTGTAGCGTATTTACATGCTTGCAGTATTGAAACTGCAGTTAGATTGGTTTGAGAAGCATAATAATATGGAATAATAGCCTATAATGCAGACAGACAGGCTGGATGAAGGGAGGGGGGGGGGGGCAGAGCGTTTGGCTTTCGTCTGGTTTTGCGGGATCACTGGAATTGGAGCTAAAAAGGCAAGCGTGCGATTCGTTTATTGCACTTATCCAATGAGCATGACGGTGCATAATTTTACGCCTAAAAGGCGTGGTTGTAATGCTTTGGGCTGCATCTAGCGCCAGCACGACGATATCAAGTGCGCCTTTCCACGCCCACTGCTTTGATCTGCGCCTGCCGCTCGGCCTAGAAACTGCGCCGATGCAACGATAGGGGCCAATGTTCTTATCTGTCCGGGACTATTATGGCAATGCCATTTATATGAATTCTCCTGCCTATACCCTTAAACCTCTCGATGCAGTCTCTCATACAGTAACCTTTATGTATGTAAGTATGCCTTTAGAATGCATCACTGTATGAGAAAGTTGGGTCGCAGTCGTTGGCTGTAGGGAGAGAACGGCACTGTATTTCTTTTTTTACAAAGCACTTCTTGGTAAACTGCCTGGATATCTCTCATGTCTTCTTAATTACAAATCATCGTCACACTGCAGTAGGTCCCATGACTATTTGGTTCTTGAAAATAATCATGTCCGTACTGCGATTTGGAAACTGGCTTTTATTTATATGCTCCACATAAGTGGAGCAATATGCAGAAACTCACTAAATTAGACAAGTTAATCCCGTTTAATCAGTTTAAATCTGTTGACTGACAGAGTGTGGTGAATGCATGTGTTTTCCCTGAATTATTGTTGCGCCTTTGTTTGTGTGCTTTTTATGTTTTATATATAGTACAGTATGTATGTTTTGTCTTCTATACTGTATGTTGTTGATATATTGTAATCAGGGGTTCAAGCCCCGAAGGGGCTGAAACCCTATTGTTTTTGTATTGGTTTATTATTGTTTTTCTGCCGCGGTAGAAAATTCCTGTGAGTTGGTGCGGGAAACACTACAACAACAAGATCCACCATAATTGAACCAACACACAGAATGATGACCTACCCCATCCTAGAAGATAGTACCACATCAGGATGACCTACCCCATCCTAGAAGATAGTACCACATCAGGTGCTGCTTCTCTGCAAACACAGCCACCACGATGAGAGTGTGCAGGTATATTCCCTCACAAAGCATCCAGAAGTAGTTGCAGCCAAAGAGGTACAGATGAATGAACTGGGACACTTTGCAGCTTGTCTAGAAAAACAAACAGACAGACAGACAGACAGATAGACAGACAGACAGACAGACAGGCACTAAATGAGGATGACTGCTTTTTAATTTTTCCGTTCCATGATTTCATCCTGTGTTTCTATTATTTCCTGCTCATGCATGAACAACATGCTGCATTTTCAGTTATGTAAAAACTATACACAGTACATATATATATATATATATATATATATATATATATATATATATATATATATATATATATATATATATATATATATACACATATATATATATATATACTGTATATATATATATAACAACAATAACAACTGGGATGATAAAAGCTCAGGATTGATCTGAAAAAACACACGACTCACTGGATTCCTCTGCACCAATTCCTGGTTGTTTGCCACTGCTGTCAGCCAGATGATGGTGATCACAGAGTTGAGAATAAAGGAGAAGAAGAGGTTTTTGTGAAGGGTGATCCTTTGGCAACTTAAACTCCTGCAAGAGGATAGAGGAGACATTATACTCTTATCATTAATGTTGTTCTCTATCTAAATCTGATATCAGCAGCAGAACTAACAAAGCATCTTAAATTGAGGGCTATTGTTTGGTTTGTTTGACGTACTTAAAATGGAAGAATATTCCCAGGGAGACGAATAGGGAGGTCAGGGACAGCCCGTGTCCTATGAGGGCCAAGTAGAAAAGATTCATTGCAGTCTGGAAGAAAACAAGAGAATGGAAACAAAATGCTGTGAGGAGCTGGCAAAGACAATCTGTTACTGTACGCTGATCAGGATGTGTCTATTCACCTTATGTAGCCCCGCCCACTTGACCCATTGGTCAAAGCTATAGTGACTCACTGGAAGCAGGCTGCAGGGATAAGCTCTGCCACAGGAAGTGTGAACACAATCGGTTCCGATTCAGCTAACCATTTACTTAAATGTGTTGGTTGGACACTCTTTTATAAGACAGACTGTACTGTAGCCATTGTAGAAGTCTTATAATATCCGCTGCATGCCACAGTGGTACTACTTATTGCTTCCGTTCTGCTAGACATTTCAGAAATAACTGTCTGCCAATACAATCCTCTCAATTCAGCAAATAACAAAATCTAATTCTAATCATGAGACATTTGCTTGTAATTTTCAACGCTCGACGTGATGTTGGACAGCAGCCGACCATTCTGCCTTCATGTGATGTTGGACAGCAGCCTACCATTCTGCCTTCATGTGATGTTGGACAGCAGCCTACCATTCTGCCTTCACTGGTGTGTTCATTGCAGCGGGTGTAGTTGGTCCATGTCCGGTTGCTCTCAGGATGCAGGAACCAATTGCCATTATCAGTGCAAATCTTTGTAACCATCTCTGCAGGGCATAATGACATGACATGTCATGAAAAAGTCCAAACACATCCCATACACACTGGTAGCTTATACTAATCTTATCTTTAAACCATGTTTTTTTTAACTATTTGCCCTATATATGTAGGCTGAATCTTAGCTGCCCTTCCAGTTGGACTGCAAGGGAGTAGAAATATATTCTACTTTGGAGCAAAACAAGTGAATCCTCTGGGACAGAAACAGATGACAAAGTGGCGAGGTTTCCCCTTGACAAACAACCAGATGTGTTACAGTAAAAGGAGAGGGAATGTTGCCTGTATCTCATCCCAGATATAGTGTGTGACTGAGGGACAGACTGGCGCTGACCATCTCGCCCCCCAAGACGACATGAATCTGTATGAAATCACTGAAGCCATTGATCAGCGGGAATGAATGTAATTAGAGGTCTGCACATCCTGTTGAAGGATGGAGCTTTGGGTAATGGAGGCCAAAAATGTTCCATTGGTCAAATTTCTGGAACATCGGGTTATTATGACACGCACGCACGAATGCACGCACGAATGCACGCACACGCAAGCACGAATGCACACACACACACACACACATGGACTGGTAAAATGGTAAATGGACTGCATTTATATATCGCTTTTATCCAAAGCGCTATACAATGTGCCCACATTCACCCATTCACACACCGAAGGTGGCCAGCTGCCACGCAGGGTGCTGGCACAGCCATCGGGAGCAATTTGGGGTTCAGTGTCTTGCTCAAGGACACTTCGACATGCGGACTGGAGGAGCCGGGGATCGAACCACCAACCTTCTGATTCGTGGACGACCCGCTCTACCTCCTGAGCCACAGCCGCCCCACACACACACACACACACACACACACACACACACACACACACACACACACACACACACACACACACACACACACACACACACACACACACACACACAAACACACACACACACACACACACACACACACACACACACACACACACACACACACACACACAAAAGCATAATAGATTAATAAGAGTAAAGCTGTGTTCACACCGAGATATTTATTTTTCGCTCTGTCGCTTGATTCAACCCTTTGGAATCGCTCTGTCGCTCTGTTTAAATCGCTCATCAACAGGCACACGAATTGACGGACATGTGGGGGCTATAACGTTACGCAATGTCATGATGTTTGTCCACTACGAGCCACCATAGATGTTTACAAGCTAAGCCTATCAGCGTGCTCCTAACGCGAGCTACATACCGGTAGTACAGACTTAAATGCATGTCAGCTGTCAGCCTGTCAATGCGGTTTGTTGCCACACAATAAACCAGCGGTTTGTTCCAAGCCAGTGTGATCCTTGACTCGCTCTCACACGGCAGCCAATCAGCGTTGAACAGCGAGCGACTGATGCCAGCGTATTTTCGCTCGAGTTGGGATATTTCATCTGGGGCGACGAGCGTATTTTCTCCCTATCGCTCTGTCTCTGTCGCTCGGACACCCAGCGATTTTTCTCCCGGGCGAATATACGCTCAATCGCTCGTTTGCATTGACTTTGTATGTAAACTCGATGCCAGCGAAAACCTTTAATAGGTCGGTGTGAACGCAGCTTAAGACGTATCAGTCCAGCAGAGTCCAGACTGTCAGTGGCCATGGCTATCAGATGTCAACATTTGGTTCGCTTGTAAGAAGACCAAGACCCAATATTTTCAGGCAGTCAAAGGAGTAAACCCTAAACCACTTGGTGTAAATTTGTCTGGCGTCTCACCTGAAGGATCAAAATCCTGGAAGTAGTCTGGGCAGTGCTGTTCTGTGGTGAAGCCCGCAGTGGTGTCGTCCCAGCACAGCCACCCATCCCAGGTGCGATTACACAAGGGCTCTGAAACCACAGGAAGCGCCGCAGGAATAGTCAAGCGTTAATTATTATTATTTTGTTTTTAGCCAAAATTACCATGTAATTACCATAGTAATAGATTGGTATTAACAATTGCTATATCTGGGTAAACAGACTTAAAATGATGTAATAGGGTAACAGGGCCAGAAACAATGGTAATAATGGTGAAACACATCTAAATGTGGCCATGAGTCATATTTTAGTATACCGTAGTAACAATATGGTATTTGCTAACTTAATGACCAATTCATCAATCTACAGTATATTACCTCATTATTATCAGGTTATTCTTACCACATTAATGTCACCATATTACATGTTTTAATCCAAATATTGCACTGATAGAACCATGTTATTGTTAGCACGTTACCATATTAATACCATATTATTACTACGTGTACTAAATAGTTATTTGCTTCATTGCCATCTTTAAATGTGTTTCCCAATTATTACCATTTGTTTCTGGCCCTGTTACCCTGGCCCTATTACATAAATGTAAGTCTAATTACCCAGATATACCCATTGTTAATATCAATCTATTACCTGGTTATTACTATGGTAATTATATGGTATTACCTAATTGTTACCGAGCTGTAATGTAAAGTGCTACCCAAAAATAATCACAGATTTATGCTAGCTTAGAAACACTTCCACTTATTTTACCTTGTACAATATACCGACAATTTTGATATCACAGAAAATGTTTACTGTACATTTCAAACAGCAAGTAAGGCTGAAAAGCATGACCTTACATGATTTCTGGGTATTAAAGTTCAAATGTTACTTCTCGCTGCTATTCTGAGCCATCAATGTGCAAAATGTATTATGTATTTATTTAGTTGATCAACATCAAAATGATCTACCTTGTCTGTAGTTGTTGGTGTCTTTCATAATTTTTTGGTAGCACTCAAACTGTGCCGTCACGATCTTGTTCCTGGTGACTCCGATGTCGTGGTAGACGTTGGTCGGATGCTGCTGCTGTGTTTCATTGACCTCTAGACTCGCCTTCACACAAATCTGCAAGTAAAGAGAGAAGAGGACAAGACGCACTTTGAGTAGGTTTGTCCTACTGAGATCCTGACTCAGACATGGCCATGGGACATTGGGACATGAGCATCACAGGAACATTTACAGTTGAGAAAACGCTATTTTCCACTCTGCGTTGAATAATGTTCGTGCTTTGCGTTCATAAAAATCGTAAATCATTTTAAATCATTTAAATGAATGTTTCATTCACGCATCAAATATTGTGATGTTGTCATAGAGTATAAAGTTGTGATTATTTTCTCCTCTAGTCACTAGAGTCTAGTGGAATGGCAGATTCCTAAGGGAAGAATTATGTTTTCCTGTTGTTGTTTTGTGAAGAAAATGTTCTCTCCATTGGCAGGATCTTAATGTTTTGGTTGTTTCCTGCAAAAAAGGGACCATGTGACAAAAGGTAATACACAGTAACACTAACAGTAGCATACTATCATATATTCAGGTTTTTTGCCATGCTTTCTAGATGGGCTGTTACATCCATTATAGCGCAGAAGAATCAGGCGTTCAAAGCATTTCACACTGATTAAAACAAACACTCCATCTTTGGTGCTTCATTTGATGTTGTTGAATGTTGTTGAACAGTGGCATTCATATGTATCTCTTTGTGTCTGTTCTTTCAAACAGACTTTATTGGCAAATAAAGGGGGAAACTGATGACACTGCATCAGGTTGATGTGTGCCGTTTAGAAAAACTGGACACATCTGGTTGACAGAGGTCATATTTTCCATGGAGCTCAAATGGATTTTATGGAGGTCTGTGTATGTTAGACTCCCCTTCCTGTGTTCTAAATAAGGACATGTGACCATCCTGTTCTAATAGGTCCCAATAGGAACAGAGCGCAGAGTCAGAGTACAGGGTCAAAACGGGGTGCAGACACAAGTTTTCCTGTGAGGACTTATTCCCAAATGTAGTGTAGGGTGGCCATTTTGTTTTTACCTCCGCCAAGGAGCTTATGTTTTCCATTTGTTTGATTTGTTAGCAGGATTATGGAAAAACTACTGGGCCGATTTTCATTAAACTTGGTGGAAGGGTGTTATGTACCATGGGCCCAGGAAGAACCAGGCCCCCAGGAACAGCGCCAGGCTGTGAAGCAAATTGAACATGGTGGTCAAGCTTGGTATTGCAGGTCACGTGACGCGATGCAGCCCAGAAAGAGAAATTCTCACCCACTTACACGGGGAAAGCAGCAGCTGTTAAGTGCAGGGAAAACATGCCTGGGTGTCACTCAAAGTCAAATACGATAATTATCAAATCTTTTTTCATGAGCTCATTTGACTTCAGAAGACACCAAGAGCCGTATTTAAGCTGTATTTTCTGGGGGTCCATGAACGCGCATCCATGAATGCGCATGGCCGTGGGAACGTGGCCTCAGCATGATCACTTCCTTGTTTATGTGAAGCTTCAAACTGGCTACCAGGCTGCTCGGTTTGTTAGCTGTGTGCTGTGTTACTATTACAGTCCGATTTGGGCTTTTATTAAGATATGAAGTCAGGGGGCGGCTGTAGCTCAGGAGGTAGAGCGGGTCGTCCACTAATCGCTTTGGATAAAAGAGGTCGGTGGTTCGATTCCCGGCTCCTCCAGTCTGCATGTCGAAGTGTCCTTGGGCAAGATACTGAACCCCTGATTGCTCCTGATGGTGTGCAGGCACCCTGCATGGTAGCCTGCCGCCATCAGTGTATGAATGGGTGAATGTACCTATTGATTGTCCGTAGCTAAGGATAGGAAGGTTGTAAACGTAGAGAGTCTGGGTTCGAGGGGTGGGTAGGGGGAGTGGCTAGGTGCATCTGGGTGGTGGAAGGGGCGTGGTCAGGACAGGGGTGGGGCTAGGGAAAAGGAAGCGTAGCTAGGGATGGGAAGGTCCTAGAGAGCTGGGGTTCGAGGGGTGGGTAGGGGGAGTGCCTGGGGGGATGTGGGTTGGTCAGGGTTAGGGTTCTGATCCGACTCACAAAATTTGCATATCATATCAGAATGGAGTATTGGCCCTGGCGGAAGTCTGCACTGCCCGAGTGCACTCCTAGTTATGTCCCCCCCCCCCCCATTTTTTTCTTTTTTTCTGAGTTGCCTCCTGTGAATGAAGCTAAATGTTACAGTAGTATGATCAGGAATACTTCCCCCAACATGATTTTCCCATCTAGTCCAGCAGTTCAAACCAGTTGCTCTCCTTGTGACGATGACTTCTGACATACTGTACAGCAACTTATTTCTCTTAACAAACAGACAAAATCCAGTCTGTGTACAAATGCTGTTTCTGCCTTACCTCTGCCGGAGTACACAGCAGTATGAGGGCCACCATCCAGCTCCGCCCAACACCATCTATCTTCCTTTTGGCCATGTCGAAGCTGTCCAACGATCGACCAGCTATAGATCTGGAATGGAGAACAAACCACGAAGCACGGTCATTAAAGTGCAATAAAATCCCCTGACAAAGGGCCCTCCGCAGTCAGCGCCGCTCCACATCTCTACAGATTACGAGAAACGTTTCACCCGGCCGTCACGGCTTACGTGCCTGAGCGGACTCCTCGCCTTCGCCGTCGATATGACGTGTGAGGGAGCATGATGACCTGTTCCCAGTGCAGCTCTGGGCGGTTGTTTGCCATCACGGTCACTTACGGCCAAATAGAGCATGCTATCTGTTTGGCTGCAAACGTTCAGTGTGGATGTCCAGGTCTAATGTTACATGCTACACACACTGACAGGAGGGATCTGGAACACTCCAAGCTCCTTTCTCCAACAGTCTTTCTTGTGTAGCTAAATGGGCAGAGTGTGGCTCGATCTGCTCTGGGGCGGGGGTTTGAATTCCCCTGCTACATATGCGTGTGCTCATGGTAACTGTACTTGTAATGAGCTTTGAGTGAAAGCAGCAATGTGTTGTTGTTAAGGCAGACAAACATGAGAGAATCCATCCCCAACCGCTCCTTCAATTAACCGATTGATCAGCCAGCGAACGCAATCGACCAGCAAGCGTTCCAAGCAGGTCATTAGTGATGTTTCAAAAAGAACAGAAAAATCAAAAAGGATGTTGAGAATGTGCCGTAAAAACTATATGAACCACTGTGTTGCATATTGACAGTTACTTTCTGACCATCTGTTTTCAATTTCATGGCCTCTGATCGTAGATTAGAACCGGTTTAATATGTTGGACTAGTACTGGCATCAGGTGATTAAGCACTCAGTCATCAAGCACACCATCAACATACATATGTTTGGATCAAACTTATGATTTATCGATACATGGACATATCATGCAGGCATAGGAACAATGAGAAATTGGAGTTGTGTTTTAAAAAAGGGATCTTCCCGACTGCAAGTTTTATTTGTCAGGCTTGGGAACAAAGACCGAACATTCGGTTTAAAAAATGATTTAATGATTTGTCTTGTTCTTTGAGCAGTAAGTTGTTGACTTGCGATTTGTGTTATTTTTATTTGTACCATTGATACATTGTCTTATTGTTTTATTGTTGTATTTGATGTGTGTCTTGTAGGCCCATGAGGGCTGGGCACTATAGAATGCATGACACTCTAATAAAAATCAATCAATCAGTCAGTCAATCAATCAATCAATCAATCAAACAATCTGTTAAACAGTTAAGGCTACATTTGAATTATTGTACTTGTAGTCTACTTAAAATACTTAGGCCTACTTTCAATCAGTGATTGGCTAATCACACTGTTGTAATTCATCCCCAGTCAGAATCAGTCCCAAAAAGCCTGATGGGTCCCTATTTTAAATACATTTCAGTTCCTCATACCAATTCATGTTCTGCTGAGATCTTAAAATCCCATTTGCTCACTGTTGTTTCTTGTTACAGTATGTTATCCATATTGCCTCATTCAGTCTCTGACGACAGACCAAAATGTGCGGGCACTTTTTAATCCGTCTCCAGGTGTGCAGGTGTCACTCTGGGGATGTAGCCGATGTACACTTTCAATTTAGAGCAATGTCACGGTGATGCTGGTCTCTCATCAAAGCACGAACCCAGAAAACGACTTAAGACAGTGCTGCAGGACACCAGGATTATACATCACTGCTGCTACATAGCTAATGAGACAAGATTCCAATGGGAACATATTCCCACAGGTTGAATACATCTGCTTTACAAAATAGAGGTGTAAAAGGGAATTGCAATGTTGTGCAAAATGATCACCATCTCATGTCATATTTAGCGATCAGAAGGGTATGTTTGAAAATGTTTTGGTGTTTATTTTTGCAAAATCAGGGTTTAACATGATTTATTGAGATGCGCTCGGGTACATCAGATAGTTCAGTCTTAGTCTGATAGATCTAATGTTACACTGCTGAGTTACACTGCTCAGGTTTGTAACAGGCTAGCATCCTTGAGAACAGATCCAGTTATTTTATTGTCAAGGCTCTGTAGCACAACATGCTGTTACATGAAAACCTAAGTATGCTTTATTTCCCTCACTGACAGTGAAGTATTTTCAGATTCAACAGGGCCATGTCTTTTAATTGAAACAAGAAATGTGCAGCTAATTTATGTTGGAGTGAATTATACTTCATTCAAGACTGGAATTCAATAATGCTAGTCAGGGGGCTAGCTGGGGGATTTAGAGAGGAAGCTGCAGAAGCGCTCCTGAAAGCTGTAGTACCTCGAATGGCCACTTGAGGCAGGACCCAGAAATGCCCCACTTTGTAACAGTGATGCATGCAGGTTTACAGAATGGACCTAAACACGTTCATAACAACTGTATGGGGGTCACTTCTTCTATAACTCGCCCGTTTGGAGAAAAATAGATGATAGAAAAGGGTGTGATTGACAGGTCGCCTGTCCAGTGATCGTGCAGCTTGCCGATCACGGACCAATAGCAGGCGGAGCTGCGGCTCTGGGAAACCTCCCGTCTGGTGCTGTCTCGCGTGAGCAGCACAAGGACCGCAAAATGGCCACAGACAACACTTTGCTTCCAAATGTGAGTCCATATTATTTAGGTCAGTGGCCACAGCCCAAATAGGAAGTAGGTCATTTGCATTCGCAAAGTGTAAAATCTAAATAGATTATGTTGGAATGAAATAAGCCCAAACTGTAACAAGAAAATATCTGAGAGACAAGCCTTCATGAAAGATTTAGCTCTTTCAACATAGACTGAAAATTAAAGCACAACAAATGCTCTTCTCTCATTGATAACCAGTGTTGGGCAAGTTACTTTCAAAATGTAATATATTACATATTACTAGTTACTTTCAGTTGAAAGTAATAAGTTACTTTACAATATTACTTTCTGTGTAGAGTAACTCGTTACTTATTACACTACTTTTGCATTACTTTAACCAAAACAACAGCAGCAACAGAATGACATCTCTGCCCCGGAACCATCCTGAAAAATAATTTGAAGTCAGTGTAAACAATCCAAAATTCGAAATGTTATTCTTTTCCTTTGTTATTGTCATCTATAGTGGTTATTTGCAAAAAAACACACAGTTTGATTAGGAAATGATTGTATCTTTTTTTAAATATGTGCTTTGATTTAATAAAATGTAACTCAATTTGTAACTTGAGTTACTTGACAAAGTAACTGGTATAATATTACTGAGATCCTATAAGTAATAAGTTATATTACTGAGTTACTGCTAAAAGTAATATATTACATGTAATATGTTACTTTTGTAATGAGTTACCCCCAACACTGTTGATAACTGATTGACAAGAGAAGTAAAAGAATATATTTGGCACGTACTGTAGCATAATGCAAATTGGGAATGTACAGTAACAATGCTACAAAAAAGAAAGAAAAAAATACAGATTCAACAGCTTCATTAAGCATAAATAGTCATTATTTGACCTTTGCAACACTTCTAGGCCACTCTCCTACAATACAGTGACAGGCAAATTACATAAGCAGGCTAACAGCTCCAGGGGGTCATCAGCTAGTCTATCAGCGAGGGATTTGACCATGTTCATCCTTACAACTTTCCCCAACTCCATCAGCAGAGGAACTGGCCCAATGCCTCCTCAAGTCTGCTTGGAATTAAAACACCATTACTGTAGACCGGGGAGAGGGGGTTGTGTGGGAGGTGGGGGGGGGGGGGGGGGGCTTACTGAAAGTGGGATTGTAAAACATTATGGTGATGTGCAAATTGGAAACAGCCAAGAAAAGATCAGCTGCTCTGTCTCAAACACACACACGCACGCACACACGCACACATGTACACACACAACCTGCTATGCCAAGTTCCCCAGCTGTTTTTGGCAAGGGCGGTTTTTCAGACATTAGCAAACTGACACAGAGGATATATCTTGTCAGATGACAATGCAGAACACACGCTACAGTACAGCCAGGCTCCATTATCACTGTTGCTTTCTGTTGTGATGATAGCCACATTTAAAGAAAGCTGTAGTGTAAAATGCTTTCACCTTTGACCACTCCCATCCAAATGCAAAGAGTATGCTGACCATTAAATGTCTGCTCATGCTGTCATGGTCAGCAGCTTTATTTATGGAGACAATGACCACAATGTCCTCTGTCTTCAACTAGCAATGTTTATGAGAAATGGAAAAACACTGCATGCTTTGGCTTCTCACTGGTTAGGGATGAGCACCATGATTTGATATTATCACGCGTTGCACGATATTATGATATGATACAATACAACTCGATATAGAATTTAATAGAATGGGTCTTTAGGTCTTTATAGAATTGTCAAATGAAACCTGCTCCTCTGTAGAACAACAGTTTTCAGAATTCCGATGACTTGTGTTAATTTGCAACAGCAGTGGCATCAGCCCATATCGATTTCAAGGTGTCTGCAAATTTCAATCATTAAGGTCTCTAGGACTTTTGAAGATCTTTTCAATACCAGTTAGAATGGAGTTGAAGACCAATTGAAGACCAGTTTCATGTGAAATAAAATAATAAAGAAATCAGATATGGGTCTGCGTGGCGAGGCTTATTTTAACATTTTAAATCTTTCAAACGGAATTGAAGACTTATTGCATTTATTAAAGGACTGTTAAGATTGGATACAGAAAATCAAAGTCACGACATTTTAAGACTTTTAAGACGGGCAGACATCCTAATGTGTTGTTGACCTGTGATCCAAAATTGCAACTAGATTGTCACACGTCACTTTTGAGAAATAGCTTTGCAGTCAGACATGTTGCTATTGCTACTGCTAGCCACAAAATTGCTAAGTTCTAAAGCCCCCTTACTGTACACAACACAGAGTGTTGTGAATTGCACTGATGAAACATATGGCTACTAAGTGTAACTGGGATAACTGGGATGTGAGCAAGGGAGAAAAAGCAGGTAAAAAAGCAGAACATAAACCTCTCATAAGAGATGAATGGAAGCCTGAAACCCTGAAAATAACTTGGAAAATCACATTTTTCTAGAGGCAACATTGCTAACTTACTTTACCTCCAAAGCTCAGGCACTAGACTTGAGTATTGATCTATTTGGGGCAACTTGTATCTAACCACTCAACCGCTTATCTGTAGTACCTCCAAGCGGGTTCATGAAAAGTGGTTAGTCATGGCCACTTTGTGCAAGAGCTGGCATCACCTATTACATCCACGAGCGCGCGCAGAAAGATACCTGGAAAATAGGCCACAAGTAACAGCTGCTCAGCTGCTGCGCGCTCGCCCATGCGGTGACAGCGGCAGCCCGGGCCTTCGCTTATCAACTCCCGTTGTCCCTGCGGAGCGGAGAGGCCGCGGCGTGCCGTAAACATCCTTCTGCCCTCACAGGAAGTTTGGCGCCCCATCCTCCAAGTTGTGCTCAGTGGCATTCAGATATGCATCAGGCTAGCAGAGAACTACAACTTCAGATATGCATCAGGCTAGCCAGGCACGTGTACACATAGACATGAAAGGGGGCTTGAGCCCCTGCCTTTTTTTCAGTCTGTAAAAAAAGGCCTTTTTTTTTTTTTTTTTTTATAATACATTTTTCATTTTCATTCCAACAACACATGAACAAAACAAACGGCTCAGACACATGAAAAAATAAAATAAAAAGTGCCCTTTCCTGACCATGAATGCATTTCTAATGGTGCTTTGTATGGAAATTGCCCTTTCCATGCCATCACTGAAGGCAGCATTCAAAGAGAAATGCCTTTTCCGAGCTCTCTTGGCCTTGAATGCACCATTTGTAATAGGCCTCTGCATGGAGCAGTGTTTTTCTAAACCGCCCCTGAAGGCACCAACCTAAAAACGCACGTGGCCCGTCCCCACCCACTCCAGCAGTGCGCACTCCACTCAGCCAGAGCAACCATGCAGATGGACAGCAGCAGCACAGGCGCACACAGTCTGACAGATATATCAGTCAGTCAACGTGAATCAGGTATGTATGTTTGTCAAAGTCTCATCCTAAAATGAGATATTCCTCTAAATCTGGTTAAAATCGGAATATTTAAAATGAGTTATACCCCTAAATTGGCCTTCAAATTGCCTCAAATTTCCGCCGCCGCCCTCCGGAGGCCGGCTGTAGTGCCCTTTCATGAATTTGAGCCCCTGCCCCTCTAATGTTCTCTGCACGTCCCTGAGGCTAGCAGAGAACTACAACATCATTACATTCAGATATGCATCAGGCTAGCAGAGAACTACAACATCATTACATTCAGATATGCATCAGGCTAGCAGAGAACTACAACATCATTACAGCTTTGATGTAGAGCAGGATACAGGGTTTAGTGAGGAGAGGAGTGATGAGAAGTGATGAAGTCCTGACATGGAGAAACACTGACAGCTTCTGCTAGACAAGTGTTGTGCAAATTGGTGTAAAACTACCTTATATTCCTGTACAATTACTGTATAATGTATTTCAGATTCTTGTAAGAAGCCTCAGTGTAAAGAGGAGGAATACAACTTTAAAGTTGGGCCTGTTATGATTTGATAATTTCTCTCTTACACAATTAACATTTGCCATTTTTTATCCAAGTAACACTGAGTGCAAACAAGCATTCAGCTAGACAAGGGGAAAAAATCTGAACCAAACGGAACCCATTGTAGCACAGGCCATAATAGCGTGTCGATGATGATTTGACAATTCTGGGGACTGGATTTGTCGTTGGCCAATCCTGGCGTGTTCCACCCCCAAATCGAGTGGGATTCAGCGTGTTGTGGCGCTATGCGAGTGGGATCCGCAGAGAAGCAGATGATTATGAATGCAATCTTGAAAAATAAACATTTGAAGTGAAAAAGTGTGAAAAACTAAATAAATGTGATTTTTGTGAATTATTTTGCATACATTATTAAATTGGTGCACTGAATACCCAGGTATAAAAAACAGGGATTCAGCTCGACTTTAAACGTTTAAAGTAAATTTTTTCTCCGGTGTAAACAGGGTCTGAGAAAAGATCCACTTCAGCAGCCGTTAGCATCTGTCCTGACTGACTTCTATCAGGGGAACAAACTGGTTACAAATGTGTTACCGTAACAGAATGTAACACTGTGTTACCGTAACAGAATGTAACACAATTGGCCTTATTGCATGCTTTCTGATGCGTCCAACACCAGCCGGTGAGGACAGAAAAAGAAACAATGGTCCACCGCAATGTCTGTTTGATTCCATGATCAGCTTCTAAAAGCCAAACACTACGCTTGTCACTGGTGTACATACATACAGTAGATGAGTCCTGTGTTGTAATTACTTTATAAACACATGAGGGGGGGAAATAGCCAGCTGGAGAATCAGTGCAGTTATTCTTACTGAATGCAGCACAGCACTCATTACTGTAAGTATACTAACATGTCACTCTCTGGGTCTCAAGAGTTCAACTGACTTTTCAGTCTTTCATCATTTTGATAAGCAGTGAGGGGGAACGAGACAACTTTTGATTCTGGGTTCAGCAGATCTCATGTCTATTTCCTCAGATGATTGCAGTTCCAAACCGGTTCATCTTTCTAAGATTTTAAGATATTTAGACAAATTGTAAACACTGGTCCTTATATATTTGATGGTCAGAGGAGGGAATAAGATAATGTTTTTTCTTTCTTTCTTTTTTCCTTTTCTTTTTAGAGCAGAGTTATTTTTAGGTGGGGAAACCCTCCAGCACTGGTGACCCACAACTACTGAATGAATGGAAGGGGAACAATGGCTGGCAAGCTGCGTTCAGCTGCAGTGTGGGTTTGATGATCCTGGAGATCAACCATTAGTTAAGGTAATGGCCACGCCACAGCCAACATGCAGCTTTAGAGCATTACACTACTCGCAGCTGTGACCTAATGACTTCAAAAACTACCTGTGGTCTCCAAGATAAGAAACAATCATCTGACCAAAAGATACTGAGCTCATAAAAACATGCATAACCCCTTTGGCAATATCACAACTTGCTTCCACTGAAATCTTTCAAGCATGTATGTGTAGGCTATATAGTAAACTGATGCTGCACCTTAACGATTTCAGTTTCAAAACTGTTGGTTGTTGAAAATGAAATAGATTATAAAGTTAATGTTAATGTTAATAATGTTAATGTTAACACACAAATACTTGGTATTCTGTCTTTGTCTTGGTATTGTTGGTCCTAATCAGTGTAAATCCTATTGGACCAAAGTTTGATAACAAAAAACTAACACCTATCCCCTCTCACTTTGTCAGTGTACTGTATCACGGTGTGTTTTCTTTACTTTCACAGACCCAGTCTGTTGGTATTCCTTCCATGCAGTAGGTGTTGGGCTGGTTTCTGCAGACAGCAGGTGTCCCAGGCCACAGGCCTTATCAGCTGGGCTCATGTTACCTTAACATGAAACCATTTAGCAGGGAAATAGACATGAGGAGTGCAGGTGCAAGCTCACTACGTCACAGCAGCCTAACGAGCAAGACCACACCATGCTCACTATGTCACAGCAGCCTAATGAGCAAGACCACACCATGCTCACTACGTCACAGCAGCCTAATGAGCAAGACGACACCAGCACACCATGTTCACTACATCACAGCAGCCTAACGTGCAAGACCACACCATGCTCACTACGTCACAGCAGCCTAACGAGCAAGACCATGCTCACTACGTCACAGCAGCCTAACGAGCAAGACCATGCTCACTACGTCACAGCAGCCTAACGAGCAAGACGACACCATGCTCACTACGTCACAGCAGCCTAACGAGCAAGACCACACCATGTTCACTACGTCACAGCAGCCTAACGAGCAAGACCATGCTCACTACGTCACAGCAGCCTAACGAGCAAGACCATGCTCACTACGTCACAGCAGCCTAACGAGCAAGACGACACCATGCTCACTACGTCACAGCAGCCTAACGAGCAAGACGACACCATGCTCACTACGTCACAGCAGCCTAATGAGCAAGACCACACCATGCTCACTACGTCACAGCAGCCTAATGAGCAAGACCACACCATGCTCACTACGTCACAGCAGCCTAATGAGCAAGACCACACCATGCTCACTACGTCACAGCAGCCTAACGAGCAAGATGACACCATGCATCCCACTATGTCACAGCAGCCTAACAAGCAATATGACACCATGCATCCCACTACGTCACAGCAGCCTAACGAGCAAGACGACACCATGCATCCCACTACGTCACAGCAGCCTAACGAGCAAGATGACACCATGCATCCCACTATGTCACAGCAGCCTAACAAGCAATATGACACCATGCATCCCACTACGTCACAGCAGCCTAACGAGCAAGACGACACCATGCATCCCACTACGTCACAGCAGCCTAACGAACAAGATGACACCATGCATCCCACTACGTCACAGCAGCCTAACGAGCAATATGACACCATGCATCCCACTATGTGACAGCAGCCTAATGAGCAAGACGACACCATGCATCCCACTACGTCACAGCAGCCTAACGAGCAATATGACACCATGCATCCCACTATGTGACAGCAGCCTAATGAGCAAGACCACACCATGCTCACTACGTCACAGCAGCCTAATGAGCAAGACCACACCATGCTCACTACGTCACAGCAGCCTAACGAGCAAGATGACACCATGCTCACTACGTCACAGCAGCCTAACGAGCAAGATGACACCATGCATCCCACTATGTCACAGCAGCCTAACAAGCAATATGACACCATGCATCCCACTACGTCACAGCAGCCTAACGAGCAAGACGACACCATGCATCCCACTACGTCACAGCAGCCTAACGAACAAGATGACACCATGCATCCCACTACGTCACAGCAGCCTAACAAGATGACACCATGCATCCCACTACGTCACAGCAGCCTAACGAGCAATATGACACCATGCATCCCACTATGTCACAGCAGCCTAATGAGCAAGACGACACCATGCATCCCACTACGTCACAGCAGCCTAATGAGCAAGACGACACCATGCATCCCACTACATCACAGCAGCCTAACAAGCAATATGACACCATGCATCCCACTACGTCACAGCAGCCTAACAAGACGACACCATGCATCCCACTACGTCACAGCAGCCTAACAAGACGACACCATGCATCCCACTACATCACAGCAGCCTAACAAGACGACACCATGCATCCCACTACGTCACAGCAGCCTAACAAGATGACACCATGCATCCCACTACGTCACAGCAGCCTAACAAGACGACACCATGCATCCCACTACATCACAGCAGCCTAACAAGACGACACCATGCATCCCACTACATCACAGCAGCCTAACAAGACGACACCATGCATCCCACTACGTCACAGCAGCCTAACGAACAAGATGACACCATGCATCCCACTACGTGACAGCAGCCTAACGAGCAAGACGACACCATGCACCCAACTACGTAACAGCAGCCTAACGAGCAAGACGACACCATGCATCGCACTATGTGACAGCAGCCTAACGAGCAAGACGACACCATGCACCCAACTACATCACAGCAGCCTAACGAGCAAGATGACACCATGCATCCCACTACGTCACAGCAGCCTAACGAGCAAGACGACAAGATTCATCCCACTGTCACAGCAGCCTAACGAAGCTAAGCCACCTAACGAAGGGTGGGTGGGTCCTTTTAAAAAAAAGTTTCAAAGGAAAAAGGCATGATGAAAGTTAAAAAGAGGGGGAAGTGTTGAGTATAGTCAATAGGAAATCGTAATGATCAACATTGATGCTAGTTGTTGAAAGCCCCAACAGATGAGTTCAGTGACAAGAACAAGGCTTAGACTCCCACTGTTGTGGGTCATTCTGTGGGCACAAGGAGAGGAAGTGGAGTAGAGGGAAGAGATTCTAGGAAACGACAGATTCTAAGAAAAGTCCATTCCTGTCTTCAACACCATGCTGGGCATGAGAAGAAAAGTGAGGCTCTCTCCAGAGCTTCCTCTGGATTAACTACGGCAACACCAAGACCAAATATAGCTTGGTCACGGACCCATGGACATTTCCCATGGGATCAGCTGTACATTTAAAGATAATCTCTTCCGTGTGACTGAAAAAATGTCAGAGTTGTTAGACTTGAACGTATCTAGTAAGCCCAGGACACTGAGAGCAGACCTCATGCAAGCTCCCAGGTTGCCCAGGGCACCACCAGATGTCAGAGGAAAAATAACAATCCCACACAGATGTGAGGGAGGAGTCATCTTTCCTGCATGAAACATCTTCTTTGTCTCTGCCCCCTTCAACTAATGCCATTTTTTGCATTGACTTGGCAAGAGAGAGGTTGTATTGCATGCCTAAAAGCCTTGCTGCAGATAACAAACCCAGATGCCACAGCATTCCTCTTATTACATCCAAACCCTTGTGCCTACATGTCACATTTCCCATGGCCAGCAGATGGAGCTTGGTGTGAGTAGTGGTGGCATTGAAGAGTAGAGCGCGTTCTGATATTAGCTCAAGGGAGAATAAGAAAAGGGAGGCAGGTGCTACATATTGTTTACTGCACAGTTCAAACAGCAACAGCAGCAGGAATACAAATGGATGCGTGAGCCTTAAAACTATGCAGTGTGAAAATGGTTCTGCCTGTTCTTCTGTGTGATCAATTTAGGAGACTCGCTGGCAGTATAGAAATGTTATAAAAATGTGAATATATATGCATCAAATAATAACTCAATACAAAGATTAGAATATGAAAAGCAAACATAAGAAAAACAATAGCTAGCAGTGATTATTCAAGCCCTCATGGACATGTCGATGATTTACACAGTAAGGCCTTGGCCACACTGATCCGTGGTGTCTGTCTGTGTGCGTTCATTTCTCTGTTCAGAGATTTCAAAGTAGATTTCCACCTGCTTCATCCCTCAAAGAACTAGGTGGTGTTTTCCTGGTTGGTAAACGGTCCAATATCCCAATACACACAGTCCAGGAGTTGTAGAGCATTGCAAGGAGGACTGAAGCTGTTTTGAAGGCATTAGGTGATGATTGCTTAGGTTTACGCGTGTGGAGTGATGATTGGTTAGGTTTAGGCATGAGGAGTGATGATTGGTTAGGTTTAGGCATGGGGAGTGATGATTCGTTAGGTTTAGGCATGGGGAGTGATGATTGGTTAGGTTTAGGCATGGGGAGGAGTGATGATTGGTTAGGTTTAGGCATGAGGAGGAGTGATGATTGGTTAGGTTTAGGCATGAGGAGTGATGAATGGTTAAGTTAAGCATGAGGACTGATGATTGGTTAAGTTAAGCACGAGGAGTGATGATTGCTTAGGTTTAGGCATGGGGAGTGATGATTGGTTAGGTTTAGGCATGGGGAGTGATGATTGGTTAGGTTTACACGTGGGGAGTGTTGATTGGTTAGGTTTACACGTGGGGAGTGATGATTGGTTAGGTTTAGACATGGGAGTGATGATTGGTTAAGTTTAGGCATGAGGAGTGATGATTGGTTAGGTTTAGGCATGGGGAGTGATGATTGGTTAGGTTTAGGCATGAGGGGAAGTGATGATTGGTTAGGTTTAGGCATGAGGAGTGATGATTGGTTGGGTTTAGGCATGGGGAGTGATGATTGGTTAAGTTTAGGCATGAGGAGTGATGATTGGTTAGGTTTAGGCATGGGGAGTGATGATTGGTTAGGTTTAGGCATGGGGAGTGATGATTGGTTAGGTTTACACATGGGAGTGATGATGGGTTTAGGCATGAGGAGTGATGATTGGGTTAATGTTAGGCATTTGGAGTGATGATTGGTGAAGGTTAGGCATGGGGGTGATGATTGGTGAGGGTTAGGCATGGGGAGTGGCGATTGGTTAGGTTTAGGCATGAGGAGTGATGATTGGTTACGGTTAGGCATGGGGAGTGATGATTGGTTAAGTTTAGGCATGGGGAGTGATGATTGGTTAGGTTTAGGCATGAGGAGTGATGATTGGGTTAGGGTTAGGCATGGGGAGTGATGATTGGTGAAGGTTAGGCATGGGGAGTGATGCTTGGTTAGGTTTATGGGGAGTAATGATTGGTTAAGGTTAGGCATGGGGGTGATGATTGGTGAAGGTTAGGCATGGGGAGTGATGATTGGTTAAGTTTATGGGGAGTGATGATTGGTTAGGTTTAGGCATGAGGAGTGATGATTGGTTAAGGTTAGGCATGAGGAGTGATGATTGGTTAAGGTTAGGCATGAGGATTGATGATTGGTTACAGTTAGGCATGGGGAGTGATGATTGCTTACGTTTAGGGTAAAATATCAAGGTAAACCAATCAGAGGCGGGTCATGCCTTCGCCATCCTGGGAAAATGAATATCGCGTTAGGCAGGGGCGTAGTGGAGGATAAAAGCAAGTAAACCGTTTACCCGCCATCTTTGAAATGAGAGTTTACTCACGTTTTTTCAGATGAACTGTGCCAATCAATGAGGGGAAACAAGGTAAGTAAACTATTCACCTTGGATAGTTTACCCACCTCTGTATTTAGCACTACCCCTGGCTGGGAAGATACTGATCTGAGGGAACATTGAGCTGAGGGAACATACACATGCTCCCGTTTCAACACCATGCCCTGATCTTAAAAATGTTTGAACGCATAGCACAAGCACCTTGGTTGTCTCCAATTTACCTCTAAAGGAAGTGAAGCCTACTGGAGGTCTGCCCATAGGAAAGAATCCAGTTCCAATCCTGTTCCATCCTCTAGTCTACGCAAAGGAACAAATAGTAAAAATACCTGGTTAAAAATACACAGGTTAAAAATAAACCCGCCACCACCACGCACTGCACCTGCATAGCTGGTGGAGATTCTCCTTGGTGTCGATGTAAATGTTTTGATGGTGCTCTGAGGGCTTCTGGGCTAAAGTTGAAATAGCCCAACACGTTGAGCATGTGCTCCCTGTCATTTGAGGCACAAAGCCTGCTGGGAAATTGAGGCTAATTCCACCAATTCTTTCCGCTACACGGAGCCACGTTTGCACAGATCACTCGAGGCTCTGTGTCAAGTGCATCCAATCAAGTGCAGCTTTACACAATCGCTTACGCTTTCTGTGTTATGTTTGCCTTACACCGCTGCAGGCCAATGGGATGTTTCTGTTCACGGGATGTAGCCACGAGTTTCACATTCTTGTTTGTCGCTATGATTAGTAGTCCTGGCATTCACCCCCCAAGGAGAGCGAGGACTGCCCGGGGACTTTAAATGGGTGTTTACATGCTCTCTCCGAGTTAATCTGGGGAAGAGGAGAATTACATCAATGATGTTAACTCACTTATCATCATGTTTGTTTGTTTTTTGTCTCCGCTGTGGAAACATCAATCCACACAGAAACCTTATGGGATCTCTCTCTGCTAACATCCACTAGAAGCCTAACTGTGTTGAGCCATCTACTTTTAACAGTGTCATTCTATCCAGCACAAGTTTCCAAAGCTAAAAGTACATGCCGCCCTCACACAGTTGATGCTAACAAAAGGGATTCCCGAATTACCAAAGCATTTCATGTGGTCTGGTTAAAATGGTTGGATACAGACACAGGATCAGAGATAAAACAGGAACTGAGAAGAACAGGACACATGGCAAGAGAACAGCAGTCTTCCGAAAAGAAACAGCTACCAATGCATTTGTTAACTCCGCCAAGCACGAGGTTTTGGTGCCATTTGTTTGTTTGTCAGCAGGATTCGGGAATACTGGCCTGATTTTCATGAAACTTTGTGGAAGGGTGCAGCATGGGCCCCAGGAAGAACCAATAACATTTTGGAGCCGGTCTGGATCCGGACTCACGAACAAGCCTCACAAACAAGCAATTGGCCAGGTCTGCGCTCTGCGAGTGCCCCTTCTAGTTGTTTATCTTCTTGGTAGAACATTGGTAAAATTATTTATTCCGCCTGCACAATTTCCCAAGCAAAGTTTGAAGTTTTCAAAAGCCCTAAGGAGAAGTTGGATAGCTTAATTCAATCATGATATCTCTCTTAGGTTTGAGGGTCTTCCAGCACTGATGAGAGTGGTTCCCTGCTGGCATTGCTTGACAAAAATAGCCCATGGAGCAGGGTCAAATTCAATGCTGTTTTAAGAAGGACCCCATGGAGGCCAAAGTATATCCTCCATGTGCACGCTTTAGGCCTAGACTTGACCTCCAAGGCTATTCACGTCATTAGAAACAGGCTTATGTTTCTCCCCTGTGGGTTTGTGTACCAAAACACTTAGCTGTGCCTACAAGAGTGTGGGCTATGAGGCCGAAGAACGAAGGCCGTGCAGAAGTCAGTGGTTTTGAAATTTTTATTTTTTTTAAGTCAAAATATGTTTGGAAGAATCTGAATGGGGAAATGAGGAGGCTGTTCAGGCAGCAGGCAGCATGCACAGCACCTGGCTTGTTAGTGGCCAGCAGAAGACGACTGGCCGGGCTGCTTCCAGGTGGGAGCAGGTAGTAACTGTTAGGGCTGGGTTAAAAAAAAATCGATATATCGATATTCATGTGAAGGAACAAGTATCGATACATAAATCCCAGATCTTTTAAAATGCATTAACAAAAACAAAAAAAAACATAGGCTATAATATTATAGGATGTGTGTGGTAGTTAAAACATAGTTTCAAGTTGATGTTTATTTATGTTTGTAGTTGAAACAAAAACATAAATACTGTAGGCTACATGTGCATTGTGCATGCACCATGAGCCAGATGTACAGACCTCAAATCTGTTTGCACTATAATGTTTGTGAACTGGAAATGTTCATGAGCTGTATTTAACTTTCTTTTCTTTTCTTTACAAAGCATTTATACTTTATGAAACACTGTTTACAACATGCTGCTGTTCAATGATTCTGTTGTATAGTGGAAATCTAAATTTGTTTGGCTTCTCACAGAAGACTGTAAAGAAAGAGACAGAAGACTGTAAAGAAAGATAAGATGTTGAATGACTATGTTGGTCATGTTTAAATATAAAATAATTACATGATGTAACTGCTTGCTTTATGGTCAATTCTTAATGTAAATATTAATATTTCTTAATAATGCACCAGGTTAGAGGGTTCCTTGTACAATTTACAGCATTAGTTCTTTGAGAGTCTCTTCCATTATCAAAGCAAAACTGGTATTGTAACTAAAATATCGATATCGAATCGTATCGTATCGGAAATCGTGTCGACTTGGGACCTTGTGTATCGGAATCGTATCGTATCGGCGTGCGTGTCCATGTATGTGTGCTATGAGTCCTTGGAGGGTCCATGTGTGTGTGTGTGTGTAATTCTGGAGCTTCCCTCGGCTGATAACACAGCGGTTGCTGTGAAAGAAACGTGGAGATATCTTTGGTCGTGGTTACAAAAACGCTGGTCCTGCATCGCGCAGTGAGAGAGGTTCACACAGTCTTGCGACAAAAGATAGCCTAGGACGAATTCTGACAGTGTCAGAAATGTAGGCTGACAGCTACGACGACGTCTGATGATAACCGATGGAAATGCTGCATGATCATATCAGTATAGACGCTAAAGGCTAGTAGAGGCTAATAAATAGACCATAAACTCTATCGCTAAATTGGCATCCCCGTGTTGGCCTCTGTTCCCTAGCCACGCCCACGACCACGTCCACATTCTCCTCCTCCTCTTCTTTCGATGTTTTTCCACTCACATCAATTCCACTTTGCAAAGGGCTCAGTTGTTGCTAAGCTTTGTCAGTTCATTGTTGACATCTCTACCAGACACCTGTGGCGCACATCGATTGATGCGTCGCTGCGGACGTTTGATTCTTGTGTCTTGACTGCTGATTGACTGGTATTGACATAGAGACATGCGTCATAACCTGCGAGCCAGTAGGTGTCATCATCGTACAGTCTACACACATCAAACCTGATGTCCTACCCAAGTTTGTTAGATCCAACGTCGCAGTGTGGCCTGCAATAAGCTTATAAGATTGCTAAAATCTTACAGTCTGTAGACAGCTTTAGATAACAATGACATTTCCACTGGAGATTTTTTTTTAAGTAAAAAAAAAAAAAGTTTAATAGTACAACAATTACAATTTACAATGTAAAATGACAGGAGAGCCTCCAGCCAATCTTCTAAAGTATTCATCCAGGTCAGTACCAGCTGGAGAGTGTGTTCATCCAGGTCAGTACCAGCTGGAGAGTGTGTTCATCCAGGTCAGTACCAGCTGGAGAGTGTGTGAAATCTCAGAGCACCCAATGAAGTATGACTCATTGCTATTGAGCAGTAACCTTATCAAACCCCTGCAGATGAATTGTGGTGCATTTTGTGCTATGGGACAGTAAAAGTTCAGAGTGAAAATCCACCTTGCACTGCAAGCCGTTTAGATTTGGCATTGTGTTTGAATGTTAATTGTGTTGACAGACTTAGGGATAGGTCCTTTACATTTTGCACACAAAAATGCAAATAATGCTTAAGTTCAAACAGTAGCACACAGGCAAAGTGTGAGTGAGCCAGTGAGCAGCGAAGACTATACAGTGAGCACACACTCAATGGGTACACACATCACACACGCACACGCACGCACGCACGCACTCACACACACACACACACACACACACACACACACACACACACACACACACACACACACACACACACACACACACACACACACACACACACACACACACACACACACACACACACACACACCAGTAAATCAGGAAGGCTGTGTCAGTTTCTGGCAGCTTGTTTAGCTCACACAAACACGGAACACCCTGGAAACCACACACAGCCTCTGTCCACTGTCCAGTATCCTCTACTGTAGAGTCTACAGAGCGCTGCACACTGCTGACCACCACACACAGACACAACAGCACCCTACATGCTGACCACCACACACAGACACAACAGCACCCTACATGCTGACTGCCACACACAGACACAACAGCACCCTACATGCTGACTGCCACACACAGACACAACAGCACCCTACATGCTGACCACCACACACAGACACAACAGCACCCTACATGCTGACTGCCACACACAGACACAACAGCACCCTACATGCTGACTGCCACACACAGACACAACAGCACCCTACATGCTGACCACCACACACAGGCACAACAGCACCCTACATGCTGACTGCCACACACAGACACAACAGCACCCTACACACTGACCACCACACACAGACACAACGGCACCCTACACACTGACCTCCACACACAGGCACAACAGCACCCTACATGCTGACCGCCACACACAGACACAACAGCACCCCCTACATGCTGACCGCCACACACAGACACAACAGCACCCTACATGCTGACCACCACACACAGACACAACAGCACCCCCTACATGCTGACCGCCACACACAGACACAACAGCACCCTACATGCTGACCGACACACACATACACAACAGCACCCTACATGCTGACCGCCACACACAGACACAACAGCACCCTACATGCTGACCGCCACACACAGACACAACAGCACCCTACATGCTGACCGCCACACACAGACACAACAGCACCCTACATGCTGACCGCCACACACAGACACAACAGCACCCTACATGCTGACCGCCACACACAGACACAACAGCACCCTACATGCTGACCGCCACACACAGACACAACAGCACCCCCTACATGCTGACTGCCACACACAGGCACAACAGCACCCCCTACATGCTGACTGCCACACACAGACACAACAGCACCCCCTACATGCTGACCACCACACACAGACACAACAGCACCCTACATGCTGACCGCCACACACAGACACAACAGCACCCCCTACATGCTGACTGCCACACACAGGCACAACAGCACCCCCTACATGCTGACTGCCACACACAGACACAACATCACCCTACACACTGACCACCACACACAGACACAACAGCACCCTACATGCTGACCGCCACACACAGACACAACAGCACCCCCTACATGCTGACCGCCACACACAGGCACAACTGCACCCCCTACATGCTGACCACCACACAGACACAACAGCACCCTACATGCTGACCACCACACAGACACAACAGCACCCTACACACTGACCGCCACACACAGACACAACAGCACCCTACACACTGACCGCCACACACAGACACAACAGCACCCTACATGCTGACCGCCACACACAGGCACAACTGCACCCCCTACATGCTGACCACCACACACAGACACAACAGCACCCTACATGCTGACCACCACACACAGACACAACAGCACCCTACACGCTGACCGCGACACACAGACACAACAGCACCCTACATGCTGACCGCCACACACAGACACAACAGCACCCTACATGCTGACTGCCACACACAGACACAACAGCACCCTACACGCTGACCGCCACACACAGACACAACAGCACCCCCTACATGCTGACCGCCACACAGGCACAACAGCACCCCCTACATGCTGACCGCCACACACAGACACAACAGCACCCTACATGCTGACCGCCACACAGGCACAACAGCACCCCCTACATGCTGACCGCCACACAGACACAACAGCACCCTACATGCTGACCACCACACACAGACACAACAGCACCCTACATGCTGACCACCACACACAGACACAACAGCACCCTACATGCTGACCGCCACACACAGACACAACAGCACCCTACACACTGACCACCACACACAGACACAACAGCACCCTACATGCTGACCACCACACACAGACACAACAGCACCCTACATGCTGACCGCCACACACAGGCACAACAGCACCCTACACGCTGACCGCCACACACAGGCACAACAGCACCCTACATGCTGACCACCACACACAGACACAACAGCACCCCCTACATGCTAACCGCCACACACAGACACAACAGCACCCCCTACATGCTGACCGCCACACACAGACACAACAGCACCCCCTACATGCTAACCGCCACACACAGACACAACAGCACCCTACATGCTAACCGCCACACACAGGCACAACAGCACCCCCTACCTGCTAACCGCCACACACAGACACAACAGCACCCTACATGCTAACCGCCACACACAGACACAACAGCACCCTACATGCTAACCGCCACACACAGACACAACAGCACCCTACATGCTGCTGACCTCCACACACAGGCACAACAGCACCCCCTACATGCTGACCACCACACACAGACCCAACAGCACCCTACATGCTGCTGACTGCCACACACAGACACAACAGCACCCCCTACATGCTGACCGCCACACACAGGCACAACAGCGCCCCCTACACGCTGCTTTCTGAAGACAGTAACAATGATCTCGTCATGCTCATATTAAATTCAATAGGGGGGAAAAAAACGTCCATAATGGATGAGCAGGGAAAAATGGACACAAAAGGTTTCAGATCCCCGAAACTAAATCCAGAAGCTGGGGGCAGATATTGGAGAGTGATGCATATCTACATCATTGTGCCTTTTGTGTAATATGATAACCTGCTCCTGGGGTGAGTGGAGGGCAGACACATATCATGCAGCACGGCTGCTGATTCGACCAGAGCTGAAATACAATAAAGGTGTGTAGTAGATGTGCTTGAATGTGTATAAGGTTAATAAAACACGCAGGAAGAATACAGTACGAGATTGGTGTTTTGGGGTCGGCACTGAGGACATGGGAATGGGGACACACCCCCAGGCAGGAATCTAACCCAGGACCTTCTTGCTGTGAGGCAACAGCGCTACTACCACTGCACCACCGTGCCCCCGGCTGTGCCCCTTAATGAAAATAAGGACCTGCTGTGAGCTCATACAGTGGAAACAATAGGATAGGGAACACGGCAGTGGAATCAATGAGATGCATTTCTGCTTGTGCCTTGGTGATTTATGAGGGCGGGGTTATATACGCAGCGCGAGGAGGACCACCATCGTTCTTGTCATGGCGGATCAGGCTACATCCGCTCCCATCCCCGAGGCACACACCTGTGTGTGCATGAAGCTGTATCTCTCATAATAACAGCATCTGATCACTCTTAAAAGCTTACTCACTTTGTATATTGCTCTGATGTTTTGAGGATATTTTCCATAGTTTGCATCGTCTGATAGTGTTGGTGTAAACACACACCGTTATGCATGCTCAATCACCCTGAAAGGTCCCTTTGCTTGACTGCACAGACATGATCCTAAATTTAGTGACACAGCTACAGTAGAATATGAATGGGACTCCACTGGCAGACTCTCCTAATTGCCACTGCTTACTGTAGGAACACATTCACCAGAACACAGAGGTAACAGGCTTTGGAAGCTTCGCTGTCAAACCCAGGGAGCCGGCCAGCTTTGTCTCAGACATCTAATAGGTGTTTTGTGGAGTCAGTCGGGCATGAGAGCTCTGTGACTCTGACGCTTGGTGGCTGCTGGACAATGACGCTCCACACACACACACACACACACATACACACACATACACACACACACACACACATGGTGGCGTGACATTCCAATATCCCACAGCGCAGGCGGCTCATGTGTTTAATGTAGAGAGGCCCGGGCCGTTGGAAGATGTCAGAGACTTGTTTCACGAGTCTCTATAGAGTCCAAAGTGTCCCTCCATGTCAAGCACAAGTCTAGTACTGTATTGCATGTACCTGGTATACTTGTTTTTCTATTGCTGAACACAATGTCCCCCTAAAACACCCCAAAGTCCCTTAGCTGCAGAGATGGGGAGCTCTTGGCCATTCCAAGGTCCAAGCTAAAAACTAAAGAGGTTGTGTACTACAATACATACTTCAATTTAAAGACACCATCCATTTGATTTCCTGCAATTCCCACTCAAAAAGGTATATCATCATCATCATCATCATCAAAATTGCCTAAGGGTGGTTGGTAGTCACGGTTTTGCGGTGTTACGTATTGTGTCACGACGCAAATCATGGCATCATCATCAGTGATTTATGATGCAAATCGTGACATCTTCGTTGCGCCCATGGCGCATTGTCTCCAGAGTCTCCACCCTAGAAATCGGGAACGCGGCTACACAGTGACATCATCAGTGAGTTGTGACGCAAATCATGGCATCATCAGTGATGTCATAAATCCCACATGTTGAGCCCATGGCGCATTGTCTCCAGAGTCTACACCCGAGAAATCGAGCGCACGTGCTACACAGTGACATCATCAGTGATTTGTGACGCAAATCATGACATCATCAGTGATGTCATAAATCCCACAACATGTTGCGCCCATGGCACATGGTCTCCAGAGTCTCCACCCTAGAAATCGAGCGTGTGAAGTGCGCGCGATTGCTAGTTCCCAAAATGAAGACTGAAGACTGCTGTCTTTGTGTATTGTAAACTGATTGAGGACTCCACACTGAAATCTACAGTATGCACAATATTTCTAATCATTGGCCAACTCAAAAATTTTCCAATGTATTTAAGATATTAGAACTTGTAAACTGTTAGAAGAAATTATTCCTTATTGCCTCCTTACATTTCTCCAACCCTCCATCATTTATCAATGTCTGCTCATTCATGTTGATCAATGCCTTGTGTTACACAGTGACTAATGTGTTACTGAGTGACTAATGTGTGGATGCACTAAGGATGTGGCTGAATAGAACTCAACAGCGAGCGCCCACTTCTTCTCAGCCCCCTTTTCATCAGAGAATTCCCCATTCATTTTCTCCATAGATGTTTAGAAAAATCCTTATATAAGGAGTTTTAAGCCTGGAGCCAAGCCAACCAGCCACCTACTGAATCATGAGTGACCATAAAACATCTCACTTGGAGCAAAAACAAAAAATAAAAACAGGGAGGGGAGGGGGGGGGGGGTTGAATGGGGACTCTGATTGGAACAGGGAAAAAGTGGGCGGTCACTTTTCAGCTCTATTGAAACAGCAATTAGGCTGCACCATGTCTGGCACTGCCCCAGTTAATTGTTACAGAATCACATGATATATACAGAGTACACACAGAAAGTTGAAGAGGTGCAGACTAACGAGAACTCAAAAGGATAGGAAGGTGCTGCTTTCTTTATGTTACATAATCACATGAGAAATACAATAGCATGTAGCAAGACTCAAACTAATGCCCCCCAATTAGTCCCCTAGCCACTAACCATACCTCCATCACCTTCCTATCCCTATGACCCCCTCCCCCCATATCCCCCTAGCCACTAACCCTCCCCACCACTCAAAACCCAACTCTCTATCACCTCCCTATCCCTACAGCCCCCCCACCCCCCCAAAAAAAGAAAACCCACCAGCCATATCCCCCTAGCCACTCATCCTGGCCACCCCTTGAATTCCGACTCTCTACCACCTTCCTATCCCTAGCTATGGCCCTCCCACTAAATTCACTAAACGCCCATGACTGACTGAGGGAGTGAGCTGACTGAGTGACTGCCCCGACTTTTCCATCTTATGACCCCGGCCGGGGCTGCTGGGCGAGCGCAATGGTAAAAGCTCATGTGTTATGGTTTTGCTCCATCTGCCTTAGAAAGTTACAGAATCTATCCAATAATAGCCTACACAAAGAGTTTCAGGCACTTCCTCTTTGGTTTCACTTTTCATGAATGGAGCTACCCCTTGACTCACTTCCAGCTCAGAATGATTGCTGAAGCACACAAGCCTTAAAAAACAAGTGCAGCAGCAATAGCCTTGATAGCCCTATGCCTGTAACCACATTTTGTGCAATTGCACATTGTATGCAAAAAAGTACATCTATGATGTCACTTTATATTCAGTGCTTATGATTTTAGCGGATATTAATATTATTTTGTTGTTTTGTCTGTATGTCTTGTTGTGCTTTTATGTTTTGTGTGGACCCCAGGAAGGATGTTCTGCATCAGCTAGGATCCTAAAATCCTAGATCAGACTCATCTCCTCATGGTTGTCCAGCCAACCCACAAACTTCCAGCATGTCCAAATCTGATGCTTATGTAACCATGCGTGCAGATGATTTAGCAACCAGTGACCATCGCTTACACCAGAAGCCCATGTTGGATTGAGCTGAATCCAAATGCTTTTTGGGTCCAATCAACTTGATACAATATGGCTTTCTGGCATGTCAAATCCCATCATGTCATCCCTTCTTCATATGTGCTGTTTGGCTAAGGTCTCTGAAATGAAACTGTAACTTAACGTTAATGTCAAGTCTGGCAAATACACATGTCCATGGCGACCTTCTACCATCGCTGAGTCAGCCCGCCGGTTCGTCCAGGTCAGGATCATCGTGCATGCACAAACTCTGGTGTTAATGGTTGTCGGAGAGCATAATTGTATGGCTATTTTAAGGCTTTATTCGCATCGCATCTCATAAAACAAATTTCTAGCCTGACTGACCTACTCGATCTAGCCTACAGAGAACACATCATGAATTAAGCTTATAGCAGAGGTGAGCCTGGATGTGATTTATATGATGAAATGATAATACAGCAGCCTATGTGACATAACGCGCTGGGATGTAGACTATGGATTATCGTGTCCAGATCACAATCAGAATCACTTCTACAGTATTTGTACTCCAATCCACGATGACAGCCAATGCAGATTCATTTGACCCAATTATGAACGCTCGTATCTGCTGCCAATAAGCCTGATCATCATGCAGACGAGTGCGTAATTACTCCCTTCCAAGTTCAAAACAAAATATATCTTAGCATAGCGATGAATTAACACAAGCACAATTGCATTGCCAACTGCAATTGTATTCGACAACACCGCAGCTCAACTTGTTCCGACTACAGGGAGGGAGAAGACAGCACGAAACAACCTCATTTGACGCGTTTAACTTTAACGGCGTCCTACCTGAGAGAGAGTAAAATCCAGGAGGGCCACAGCAGTGCAGGGATGGATGGGAATACAGTCTCAAGGCAATCCCAGTGGTGTGTTGAGATCCTGGGAGCGTGGGTGCAACGCAGCAGACGCAGCGGCTCTCCGGCGCTCAGTGAGCGCAGAGCAGAGAGAGCAGACAGAGCCGCTGTCAGGTTGGCTGGAAGGCAGCCTACTACTTCCTGTTACATCACACATTAGACTACAGCTGAGCCGAGGCAGGCCAGGGAGCTGCTCCCAGTCCTGCACTATATGTGCATGAGCTTTGCTGCTGAAGTGAACCTACAGTCCCACAGACAGACTTTTAAATGTGCAGTAGGTCTAGCTGCTGGTTGGACAGTTTTCTACTGACCTCTACAGGATCATGCCTTCCAGGTGAAGGACTTCTGTAGCACTAGAGCCAGACCCAGGGGCCCAAGACCTCAGGGGGCCCATAACCCAGAGCCTCTTTAGGGCCACTGCGTATAATTGCCCGGGCCTGGGACAAGATGATACCTTAATGGCTCCAACCCTTTATATTTAACAAAATGTTCCAGATAGTTTATGGGCAATTAGAGCGTTATTTTGGCTTTAATTGAGTGTACCTGCACTGTAAATCCTGTGTTATTGAGATACAGAGAAGATTCTTGTTGTTGTGCTGTTGTGCTTTGAGTGCTCAGGTGGCTGTGCTGTAAATCATGTTGAGATGCAGGTGAATCTATATTATTCTGGCCTTAATTGTGTGTATGTGCGCTGTGAGGGGGGGCCCTTTATGCATCCAGGCCCAGGGGCCTGTCATATAGTCCGCCTATGGCACTAGCCCATGCCAAACCCTGCCATGAACTGCAACATGTCTGGCCTAGTCCTGAATTTAAACCCCTGTTATGAACAGATAATTGAGAAACCGACAAGTAAACCACTTTGCTATTCTGTATCAGGATTCAGGACTGACACTCTTGTAGCCTGATGACAGGTTATAAAATGTACATCTGCAGGAAAGGCAAAAGACACAATGTGTTTTGGTCTGTTTATTTTTTCAAAAAAAATTATATAGAGCATAATAGAGCATTTTTATGCTCTATTAGTCCAATTCATTGAAGCCTCTAGCAGTAAGACTGGGCAATGAAGCAAAACACTATGCACTCATATGAGATTGCTGCTGTTGAAACTCTTTGGAAATGTTCCTTATGCAACACTGCCCCCTGCTGTTAGGCTACTATAACAACACAAGAAGAACCACAATGGTGATTTATTGCCATAGGAAAACAGCATAGTTATTGATAAAAGAAACCTTTATATTCAATCTCACACAAATAAAATAGCAATGACCTTGTACACACCTTGATTTATAGCTGTGACAGCGAGGCCACGGTGATTAATGTGTTTGCTGGTAAACACTACACATATTGGAGCTGTGTCCAATGTGTGGATCCTGGAATAATGATAGTCTGCTAGTTTAATTTGCTAATGGTCTTCACATTGATTAATGATACAGGAGCATACTGTACCACAAGCAATATGGAAAAAGATCAGTTATATAGTACACAGAGTTGGTTGTAATGTTGCAGATGCATACATTGTTGTTAGTTTTCTTACTTGAAATGAAAGTTTACATGCATAATTTGTTCATCATTTGTAAAAAAAAAAAAAAAAAAAAATGCAATAGCAATAGCAATCATGCAACAATGTTGGGAAGTTCTATATGGAACATATATCAGCAAAACAAGTTTGTTTTTTGTCAAAATTGTTGAAATAATTGAAATAGTGCGGGGGGGAGGGGAGCACTGCATACTGCCAGGTATACTGCATGTGGTCACTACAAAGTAAAATACATATACATCACACATGATTTTTATACAAGTACTGCAGCACTACAAAACAATAAGTGAAGTTAAAAAAATATGGACATAAATAAAGGTGATTCCAAAGTAGTGTATGATGTCATGCAAAGCCAAGTGTTCAGACTGAGCGAAACACAATGTTGTTGATAATTTTCTTCCTTATTCGGATCATCTTCGTCCCATGATCTGCAATGACAGAACAACACAGGAGGAAAATGTATTAATTTGAGGCAATTTTTTGTTAAGGATTCATCACCTGGTAGCACTGGCAGTGAAATACTTTTGGAAGAGAGGCTTTGGATAAAATCCAAAAGTACTGTAGCACACAGATCAAGTGTATATAGAAACTTTTATTGGGGGGGGTCCCGGATCCCACTTTGAGAACCACTAATAAGGAGTTATAGCAATTGAAAAAATATTAATCATCATCACACATTTTTCCTCTTTAATATGCAAACATTTTGCCCCAAAATCTAATCAGCTCATGTATGTGTAGGGGAAACCTGCAGTGTGTGAAGATTATATCATGTATTAGAGTTAGTGGGTTTACAAAATGGAATATACACCATTTAATAAAGTGATACATACTTTTTTTTAAATATCATTAGCACAAAACAAGAACAATTTATGATTTTTTTTTAAAGGAATGTAAAGCCCTTGCTTGACAAAATCATAACTCTTTTACAGACTATTCTCTATATTTAAGAAATATCAAAGATGAATTTCACATTAGTCCCCCCCCCATGGACTTTTTAAGGGATTGGAAGCACTTGACTTGTGTAATGTCATAGCAAAGCTAATAAATAACAGTGAACATAATATAGGCTATAAACATGCAGAATGCAGAAGTACTGTAAGGTGCTTCCAATCTATTCATTTTGAGTATATCCTGTGCTATTTTGGAAGCCCTTTTCTATTGCTTTATGTGGAAATGAATGATGGAATAATCCTACCCTTACTCCTGATGTTCAGGCACATCTTCATGCAGTGTCTCCTGTGGGTAAAGTTGTTCTTGTTCCCCCCACAGCCGCTGTAGCGGAACGTGTGGCACCTCTTGGTCTTGGGGTTGTACGCAAACCTCCTGTCCTCCCCGTCACACGTTCCCCTGTGCAGAGGAGCCAGGCAGAATTCTGGTGGAATGAACTCTGCAAAACACAGTAAAAGCAAACACAACATTTAAAGTTTTCCACTGTGTACATAATGGAAAAGCAATATCTGAGAAATATGTAATATGGTAGCTGCAAAATCAGTCAAAGTGCAGTGAAACAAAGACAATATTAACATAACCATGGACAATTATAAAGTTGCATACATCAGAGGAAGATATTGTTATCTAGTGTGGATGTTTTTTTTCCTAGTATGTTTGGTACAAATAATACATGCACTGTGCAATAAAAGCAAGCATTTCAATCAGTGTTTCTTTAACTATGGGTCAAGACCTAAAATGATTGTGTGCCTGTTTCTGGATAGTTAAACCCATATCAGTTTGCTTACAGGGCCCGGAGGTGGGTGGATGATGACCCTAAAACGAAATTAAACTTGGTCCTAAAGCGCATAGTGACCATTAAGAATTATGTCGACCTGATTTTCATCAATTTCTCATCAGCATACAGCCTCATATCCTTGCACATAAGCTTTTATCTAACTTTGCAATGGCTTTTTACCGCGGCGCTTGACCAGCGGTGCCGCCGCGGTCATGAGATGGAAAAGTCAGGACAATCAGTCACTCAGTCAGTAGTCTCGCTGGCCAGCCTCCTCTCCCTTCCATCCGAGGAGTCTGGCGCCGCAGGTCTCCATAACTGGGATAAACCCTCCCCTGCTCTACTCTGCTCTCCCATTGGAGCGACTCTGTCGGTGGCAGCCGAATGTCCACTCCCGGCTTATTACAAACTCTGTCATTGGCTCCGACCATGTCAAACCCTCCTCCCTGTGTGTCGCTGTAAATAGTGCCCTGCCGCTGCAGTGAAAACAACAACGCTAACTAGCTAGCAAGCTAACGGCAGAAACCTACACGCTAGCTCGTTGCTACATGCTGAAAACGGCAAGTTGGATTGTTTGAAACTATTTTCCAAGGGCACTGCCGCTAAGCGCCGCCCATCGCAATCCCACTATGGAGACCTGCGGCGCCAGACTCCTCGGACGGAAGGGAGAGGAGGCTGGCCAGCGAAACTACTCAGTCAGTCAAAGTGCTGTGGTCTAAAATGTTTGTGCTTGTTAGCACTTTCACATTGGCTAATACACTTTTTTAACTGACAGATCTCAAATAGTGAGAGTTAATGAGAGTTAATGAGTTACATCAAGAAAGACATGTATGTTAGGGTTAATACTCCTGTCAGTGCCCCTGACCAAGGTACTGGCAAAAGAACTGGAGTTGGTCCCCGGGCGCTGCACAGTGGCTGCCCACTGCTCCTAGTTCTAGGAAGGTTCCTAGTAGAGGATGGGTCAAATGCAGAGGATGAATTTCCCCAAGGGGATAAATAAAGGATAACTAACTTTAATATAAGTCCCGGTCTTGTCCTCTCCTAGCTCTTATCCTCTAAAGGACTTTGTAGTCTCTCAATTGTAATGTGTTTACTTTATACACAAATCACTGTCAAAGCAATCATGATTCCAGACATGTTATTAAGTGAATGGATGATTATGTCATCCCTCTCCATGGTGAGGAACAGAGTCATGAGTTGTAGACGTGTTTGTTGAGCTGGTGTGTGCTCTCTGTCCTACAGCTGCAGAAGAGAGCAGGGGGAGGGAGGAGGTGGGGAGAGAATGGGAAATGTGGGAGAGGAGAGAGCGTATGGAAGAGTATGGGAGTATAGGGGAGTAAGGGAGACTATATGGAGAGAACAGGGAAAGGAGGGCTAGCTGACACAACATTAACAAATTACAGTAGTAATAATAACACATCGAACAATTATATGATAGAGAAATATAGACACACATCTTGCAAACGGACATATGTCGATTTCTTAGCAACCAAACTATGCCTAATTTAATTGGCTGCAAGCCTTTAGTAGTGAGTCCCTTTGCCAAATAAACGCGTGTTCACATAGAGCTTATGGGTGCCTCGCTTTAGGGAAGAATGGGTGCCATGCTTTAAATAGTGGCGGAATATTGGAGGGGATAGAATGGGTGCCATGCTTTGGAATAGAATGTGTACTATGCTTTAGAGTAGTGGGGGAAGGGGGGAAGATGAGAGAGCAGGAGAGTGGAGGAGGGAGGGAGAGCAGGGGGATGTGGGGGAGGAGAGGGCAGGGAGAGGGAGGAGGTGGGGAGAAAATGGGAAATGTGGGGGAGGAGAGAACAGAGAAGGAGAGGTGGGAGGGTGCAGGGGAGGGAGAGCAGGGGGAATGTGAGAGAGGGGAGAGCAGGAAGTGGCAGGGAATGGGGAAAAATTGGGGAGAAGGAGAAGGAGCAGAGGAGGGGAGAAAGAGGAGAGAGCAGGAGAAGGGAGGGGGGAGAGGGGTGGGATGTGGGGGAGGAAAGAGCATGGAAAGAGAGGAGGTGGGGGGAATGGGAAATGTGGGAGAGGAGAGAACAGGAAGGGAGAAGAGGGGAAGGAGCGGGGGAAGGGGGAAAGAGAAAGAGAGGGGGGGGGGGGGGGAGATCAGACAGACTGACTACTCTAGACATTAATCAGAGCTAACTGGGACATAGGGGATCTACCTAATCTACAGCCTAGTCTGGCCTGTCCTATTCTGCTCTAGTCTGATCTTTGCCTAAACACTATAACAGGTCAGCCTATAGTTAGGCTGTAGCTAATCTATCGCCTACCTAAGCTATTCTAAACCAACCGGCAGCCCTCGACCAGTGATGAAGAGCACCGATGCCCCCCGCCCCGGCCCCCACCCCCACACACATAAGGCCTACTCACATCCATGCCAGTTGAAACTCCACCATTGACATTTACTAGTTCCATTTCAGCCTTGTTACAAACTACTGAAGTTAATGAAGCATCTTCTGAACTCCAAAGAAAGTATCAAATGTCCATTGAATTTCTCCAAATAGCTCATGCATCCTTTCCCCCCTTTTCCTTTCCAATATTTACCTCATTATCTCCTATACTTCCCTCACTTACATTGCTTTGTTCTAATCTACAACAAGCTAGTAGTCACCGTACAACCAGAGTCAATCTGTTTGGAGAGATTTGATTGACATCTTTGACTCAGAAAATGGCTGGATGGAACTACAGGGTCAAACTCACTGTGTTTGATGGTCCTATCAACTTCAATGGATTTTCAAATGGAGAATAACATGACTGAATTTTCATTTTGGCGTGCACTGTTGCTTTAAATTGTACAAACACATCACAGCCGTCTCCCAGGCTCTTTCTCATGTGAAAGAGTTCTGAGCGCAGATTCAGTGTGTGTCTATTAGATGAGTTGACATTTGTTTATTTATACAGCCCTTGTCTCAAAGTGATCAACAACCTACCATAGAACAGGATTATATATCAGGGAAAGTACAAGACACACAATTTTAGTTACTTGACAGCCTATAGGCAGCTTACCCTGCCCGCAACCACCAGACTTAAGACTGTAAATAATAGAAAATCCACAAGATGTCAGTGTTTGGTTTGGAAATGCAGCCCTCCATGGCATTTCATACTGAGGCTGTATCTCAGTTCCAACATGCTTTTCGAACAACTGAAATTGAAGGGTTTGCTTCCAAAATCATATGAATCACTGTTACCTGATATTCATGCTTGAAATCTTTCCAAATGCAGCACATTGCATCCTCCAAAGTGTTCCTATTTTAAAGTCAAGATCCGATAACTCAAATGAGCTTCTTTACTTTCACGTCACATTTTCTCACAGAAATGTGTCATTTTGTTAAACACTGGCAATCTCATTATAGAATCGAACTCTGCACTAAATTTTAAACGAAAAATGTATGAAAAAATATACTAGATGGATAGGGAAGCATAACTATTGAGACCCACCCATCTTGAAACTCTCCTTCTCATTGTGTGTGGGTATACTGTATATATATACGGTATATATTTATATATATTTTTTACAACTGTCACTCACTGCTAATGCACAGAACATTAGTAGGTGGGAATATGTGACAAATGGGCTGCGGGGAGGAGAGGCTGATGCACTCTGCTTCTGCCCTCGGACTTTCACTACAGAAGCAATTTTGCGAGCTGTCGACCGCCTCTGCCTGGCTGCACCTTGAGGGGGTTTCCGTGGTAAACCCACTGACAGCACACCGTAGTTAGATAATTGGATTCTCTTACTTTGAGACTTGTTTTTAAGTATAATTCAGAATTGAATACGGACAGGTTATCTGCTTTGATGACAAGTTGATTGGTTCTATTGTGCTTATAGAAAACCTAATGGAGCGTACTGGTGTCATTTAGAGTTACAGTAATAGCACATGTATTGCTGTAAAAAAAAAAATCACTGATAGTGATCACTGTTACAGAAATGAGAAGCTGTCAATCATCGACTATGCTATCTTGATATCTGTTATTGAGAGAGGAAATTGTTTTTCGCCTGATTCCTGTCACATTCATGCACTCTTACAACATCCCTGTTCTCACCTGTTGGTTGGGGGCTGATGGTGTCCAGATGTACTTGAGGTTGACTTAGAGCAAATTCCTCTGAGAAACAAATAAACAGATATATTAAGGTACTATCAGTCATTTTAGGAGTGGTTTCATTTAGAGGAAGACTGCATATTTTGTGGGTAAGGCACTGAATCAAACCTCTTATCTGGAACGTGATTGCAAAATAGTTTTAGCTATGACTTGCTCATGTGATTTACTCTAACACAGTTCTCCTACCAATATGAAATGTAAAGAAGTATTGTCTCTGGGAAGATCTTTGACTTTGCATCTTAATCTAGATGCCAGGCTGGCATTGGTACTGTACAGTGGTAATGATTATCAGAATGATGCCAGTTGTCTTACCAGTTACTCTGAGTGGCTGCACTGTGGATTTTCTAGTCGGCTGTGCAATCTCACCCTCCAGTACCTTTGTGCTGCTGTGTCCTGTAATAAGATATCATTATTATTATTAATAATAATAATAATAATAATAATAAACTTTATTTATATAGCACTTTTCAAAAAGCAGAGTTTACAAAGTGCTTTGCATAAAAATCCAAACAATAACACAGAGTACAATATACTGGTAAAACAAGAGAAAGTAGACAGTAGACACAATAAAATAGTTACATAAATAAAAAGACATCAATAATTAAAGGGGGCAAGCATATCATAAAAAGACAAGACTGTAGAGATGAGTTTTAAGACGTGATCCACATTTTAGTTATTGTATTGGACCAAAGAACGAGAACCAACATGTCATTGTTATTAGAGAAAAAGAATCCACAGAACCATAGTTTGATTGTGTTGTTAACCTAAGTTGAACCATCTCAGAGCAAACTCTCACTTTTAATGAGGTGGATGAAGTTGCCTGTGCTGTGATTGGAAACATCAAAATGCAATGCAGCAGATATTGAAGCTGGTGGGGACTCTAGCTACAGATAGAACATGCTGATTGAAATGACTGTTAGAGCCAGGATCTTTTTTTAACTTGGCTATAAATCCCATTAAAACCCAGTGATCAATCATAATTAAACTATGCATTCGTTTTTAATTTCAGTGGTATCCGTGTAGAAGGGGTGGGGTTGTCCAAACAGTGTCATTTATAGGGAATTATTATGCATAAAATCTGTGACATGGCTTTTTCGTATTGATTTCAGTGCAGCATGAGGCTGTTGGTGGAATTGGTCACAGTAGAGTGATTTGCTTGTTATTTTCTTTGGCGCATTTAATATCTAAATGACTTGTATAAGTCTCGCATAATTGAATGTGTTTCGGTCACTTTAAAACTATTTAAATGCTAAATTAAGGTGGAACGTGATTTCACGGTCAGCAAGAATCCATCAGAAAGTTAATTTTCTGAGGTAGGACTATTTTATGTCACCGCGCTGAAATGAGTTTCTTCCTATTTGCTGTGCGGCACTTGTGATGTGCTGTGCAGCAGCAGGGGCCGTGGCTGTCTGCGAGGATATGAATCATACCATGCATGTTCCTCTGAGGCAAACACAGGAAAATCATGATTTGTCATTGGCCAAACTGATGAGCTTGCAATGACAAGGTAAAATAGCAATGACTGAACTGTAGGGAGCATAAGCCCTTGACCCATGAGGCTGGGTGGTGTAGCGTGCTAGCATCACTAGAGTCCTGCAGAATAAGACCTGGATGTTAGCACTTCTGGAAAGTTAATACTGAAATACTGAAATACAGAAAGTTAATATTAACAAATGAGGACCACTTTTCTGACTTTTGAAAGGTAAAAAAGTGGTTCTCAATTTGTGAAGATTATCTTGCTGAAGACAAACTTCGCTGTTTCATACATTTTAGTTAACCACACAGACCTTATTTCATGCGTTTAATCGAAATCCACAAAAATCCCATTCACTTCTACACGTAAGACCCAGAAGTGCAGGGACTTCTGGGTAAGCCTACAAAAATACGTCATCCCTGTGGTACTCTATGAGACCTTGAACTAACGTCTCCATTTGTATTAAAGCCCCCCTGCAGTGTTCCATTTCAAACGTATGAGTGCCTGCTATAAAGTCACACGCCATCTGATTCTGTGCTACGCTATTTGTGCAGATACACGCCTGGAAAAACAACACAAGTTACGCCAGAAAGCGTATTCCCTCCGTAGCTCAGCCACATTGAGACTGAGATACTGAGGTCTCAACAACCTGCCAACGGATCTCAAAGCTGATGGGCCCATTGGAAGCAGCGTGACTCAAAATGGTTGACGGGCTCGTGTTTTGGTCACTCAGTGGTGTTTTGAGCCTGGTGAATGTTGTTACAGTAGCAGGCAGCGGGCTTAGAAACATATCGACCAGCTAGCTAGCAGTTAACATGCCAGCTCGTCCTCAGTCAGAATCAAATTGTCATTATGTATGTATGTAGGCTATTTGTCAACAAATATTTAGCGAGCAGAGTGGCTAACGCTAATCAACATAATCAGGACATGACTCCGCAACATACGAAATATCGTAAAAAATTCAAAATACACTGGAGGGGCTTCATTTGATTCCTCCACTAAAATGACAGCAGCATTCAAAACTGCTGACTGTATTGGAGGTATTGAAACGGGACCGGGCGATGCCACGGTCACTTGGAGGACAACAGGTGAAACCTCCTACCTGGGCTCTGGCACTTGGCCTGGCACTCCACCATGCTCCTGAAGTTGTTGGCATTGCCAAAGCAGCCGCCATAGAAGAAGTGCCTGCACTGCTGACCGTGGCTGTCAAAGAAGTAGCGCGTCACCAGCCCTCGACACGGACCCGGGGCCTCTGCTAAGTGGCACGGGCTCTTGTCAGCTAGGAGAGAAGGAGGGAGAAGAGTTGTGAGGAACCATGAAAGGGTATGTATCGTGGCTTATAAAACCATATGACTTTGTAATATTCAGTCTGCTTCAAAAGAATGGTTTGTGAAATGACTTTGTTTCACTCTACAGAGGAAAGTGCATGCTTGCTCCATTCATCTCTTCAGCTCTGAGTTGTATTTCATGAGTCATGTTTCATGCGAGTTGAAATCACTTTACTGAGCCAATACTTAAGGTCAGTAAAGTGATCACAAGTCTGTCTTAACATACAGACCAACACGTTCTCACTCCGAGCACGTAGCATATTGACGCTTTGTCCCGTCCCTTGTGCGTCACTTGTTACTAACATGGTACCCTTGAGCGACACATGAAACGACTTGAGCTTTCCGACTAAACTCAATGCAAACCCATGGAAGTCATCTTTGACGCTTATGGCAACTGCTCCCCCATTA
>NC_139629.1:11862131-11897131 GCF_964638095.1 Poromitra crassiceps
TAAGGAGGTTATACCTACTTTTCGGGAGACTAAAGCAGTTTTTTGAAAACTTGTCGATGTTTAGATAGATTAAGGTAATTGTTTTGGGACTGAGCCATGGTTTCTTTTTATGAACGTTTTTTATTGTGTGTGACTTAAAGTGCTGACACTGCCTTGCCCGGGTCTCCTGTGTAAAAAAATGATCTCTTCTGGAGTCAATCTAGCTAAATAACAGAAATGAACAGCCAAATAAATTACCACGGGCATAAAGATATCCACTGGCCACTGGATGGAGACAGACATAACCACACTGCAACACATTGACCTGAACAGCACTGACAGACTGACAGAAGACCACCCAAGAGTTTGAGTGGAAACAGAATCATGCATGTTTAGGCCTCGTCTCTAGTGCAGCCGACACACTGTCTCTTCTCTGACTCAGCACAGCATCTTTGGATGCCTGCATCTAGGCTTTAGATCCGTGGCAAAGATCAGGGGCAAAACCAGTTGCATCGAAATAATCACTATCTTTATTATAGACGTGGTTTCCGTTTGTTCCATTTTTAGATTCTTTCCATGCTATTGTTCATCTTATTTTTTATTTGCTATTATTTTGTTGTCTGCACATTCTAAAGTACTACACAAATAATGTTATTATTACTATTAGCACTTCAGACATATCTATTTTGTCACAGTTTGTGTCAAGGTGTGGACCCAAATGCAGACAGAGAGGCCCAGACAGGAGCTAGTGCAAAACCAGGGTGTATTTGAGCTCTTCACAGACAACAAAGAGACACATGACAGCAACAATGATCCGACAAGACTGACAGGGGAGACAAGACTTGATCTAGGTGACACAAGGAGGTGATTACAAAGTAGACCCAGCTGGGGCAGACAGAGGGCATGGCACACAGAAATAAATGAACTAGACAAGGCACAAACACACAAAGAAATGTCAAATCTAGACACTGGATGAGGGCCAAAGTCATGGCCCAAAGTCTCGACCATGACAGTAATGTCAGGAAGTGTCTGTGAACTCTTGTGTTGTTGTGCTGCTGTGAATCAGTGGCACAGCTCAGTGAACTGTTGTGTTGATACTCTTGTGTGGCCTGTGCATTCACACGTAGAATGCCAGAGCTGTGGCCCAACACTTTTCTGCTCACACACACACACACACACACACACACACACACACACACACACACACACACACACACACACACACACACACACACTTCACATTCTTATTCTAGGAAAGGAGAATTACCCTCATTCTCACTTGGTTACCCTCAGTTAACATTTTCTTATTGAGTTTATGGTCTCGTCTCAATCACTAGTTGTAAGTCATCTTCTATTCATAGTATTCCGATGATGTCACAAGCCTTTTTCCTACCAATATGGCGCTACAATACACACAGCTCATTGGCTGTAAGTGTCACTTGATTGAAATCACCTGTTAATTGATCACAATCACCTGTTGTTTTCCTACCAAAATGACCGTGTGGTGATGTAACAAGAATACTATCAATAGACGGTTTTCACGGAATTGTCAGTCCTGCTCTGCTTCCCTTTTTTCCCTGTCCATAGCAAACACTGCAACAGGAAGTGAGCTGGGGTTCAATTTAGAATGTTTTTGTTGTCAAGTTAAAACCGTCTATACAGCTTGATGTTTATTTTTGTAGATTCAAGATTCATTCCCTCCCACACCTCTACAATTGTCTCTAACTCTAGATTTCCTCTTCTATAAATTCATTATTCTGTAGAGTGAATGATACACTAGGTATTTTCATTGCATGCATCCCAGGTTTTACAGTGTATCTGCTTTATCGTGTTAACACATTTCTGATCTGCTAAGAGTAGCTCTGTCTCTTTGACAGACTTGTTAATTTGGGCCAGTTATCTGTCATTAAATGTATTGGCGTGAATGCCATTCATAGAGGTCCCTCATAAGATCCACTGTGTAGTTTGAAAGGGAGAAAGTTATTATTGTCTGTATATGATTTGTGTGCTGTCTTCCCCACCGGTTTCTCCCTCATTAGTCTGCCTTTTCCTGCCACCTGTTGCCTATGTGCCCTCGTTTGTCTGCCCTGCTACCTGAGTTCTCAGAACCAATCAGTTCTCCCGATTTGCCCTCTGTGTTCCTGCCTTCCCAGCTCACAAACTCCCCCCCAATCCTGGCGTTCTCCTATGTCCCGTGCATGGTCGGGTGTTGCACACAAAGATCATATATACGGAAGATGAACACTCCAACTTACTTCATTGACAGCAAGATCCAAATTCTTCTTCTCGCCAATTCTCAATGGCTTCCTTGTTTTGCTCGGGAGTACAAAAAACCTTTAATAGGCGATTTTTTTACATTTGTTGTCTGCGTAGCCCACCACACAACAGCTTTTAGCTATGTTTAATTCAAGGAAAATGACGCTGGTGTGTGGGAGTGAATGGAGCGCTTTCCCCCGTGATGGGCGTGGCCTATTTCATGCAGTGTCTCTATATATTGTCTCAGTCTGTTTGTCACGTCATTGTCTATCCTGTCTCTGGTATATGTTGCTATGTCTCTAGTGTTACCAGTGTTTCGAGTCGTGTTTCAAGTTTATCGCCTAGCTGTGAGCTAGTGGTATTTTGTTATTTTGTGTTTCGTTTCTATCAAAGTCTGCTTGTGCTCCTGTAACCTGCTGCTTCCCCATGTCTGCATCTGGATCCACACATCACACCATCAACTCCTCCTGACTGATGTTTTTGTTTTAGACCCACCCCCAATTGTACTTGGCTGATTGCTCCACCCCTTCTGCCGATCTGGGGAGAGTTATAGACTAGCACATGCTTCCTCTGACACGTGCAGTCACCAACCGCTTCTTCACCTGACAGCGAGCCATTTCACCAGCAGGGCGTAGTGCGTTGGAGGACCCCCCCCCCCTCCCCGCGCCAGTTAGCCTGACAAATGGACAGGGCCGAATAGCCGTCTGACATATTTCTAAGTGTCTAGGCGGGTGTGATTTGGGCAGAGCAGACTCGTCCACCAGACTCCATATTGTTTGTGCCGTCTGCTTTCATTTCACTCCTTTCTTCTTTCCCTTTACAATCAGAGTTACACAGACTGAGCGTAGGCCTGGAGCTGTGCTAAGAGAGAACAAAACATCAAATAAACGCCACCGTCTGTTTCCATGTGATTATGTCTCTGACCTCTCCGTGCAGCGCTGTGGGGCATCAGGCCAGCGGAACCATTTGGGACACATAATGGTCTGTGACTCATGAGGTTTTCAGTAAAGCATCAGGGCAAAAGAGGAAAGCCTTTGTGAGGCTACGGCGATATCCAAGCATCCCATGCAGTGCAGTATGCCAGAACCACCCGCACAGCGCTTCGTCATCTTAAAGGCCATTCTTGTAAAGGTGGCTGTGAGTAACAGCGTCATTGGTGAATGAAACATGAAAAGGCATTGCTGACTGATGGCTACAATAGATGCAATAATAATGTGTCCTCAGTGCAAACTAAGAGTGCGTGTTGCTGTGAATGAAAATGTCACCCATTTGGTGGCAATTAAGCCCTAAACTTTAGGGTTCATTTGTATGCATAGAAAGAAACCATAAGCACATGAAGAAGAGAGGAGAAAATAGCAGACCATGCATGGAGACACTTTAGATGTATGCATATATGCACATCTGGATGTAGTGCTTTGGTAGATGATGTTCTGTAACATGTAAGCTATGCAAGATGTGGAACAATTAAATGTGTCTTGGTCATTTTATGTTCTCTCTTCTCTTGCCATGGATTCCTGTTGATGTGGTTGAAATCAACTTGCCAATCACTGTTTATGGGGAAGAAAATGTATTCAGAATACAGAATACATGCATCTTTTTAATGATTAGAAATCTGACTATGGTTTCTGTATTGGCTTCATATAAAACATTAATACATTGCTAATTAGGATACTTTGGTATAATTACTGTGAACAAACAAGGCCATGGTTGTGATGCTGGTAGCCTTGTCTCGCCAGTTCTCAGCTAAGAAGCAACACAACAAAATCTATTGAGAAAAACACCGAGCACTGTTTGATGCAGTGTAACTTTCTCCAAATGTGAAACCTCCTGAGTCCTTTCCTCACAAGTGAGACGTATTGGCACTGGCAGAGAGCAGTTGCAACATTTTGGCATGTGACTTTGTCTTGCTTCACACTTGAGTCGCAGACATCAGCTTTGTGTTGTGTCACCGTAGCCGAAGCGAGCATTTCCAGACTCAGATCAGCAGCGTTTTCTTCACAATGGTGTGCGGTGAATAATGGCGGTGCTTAAGAGTGGATCGAGGCTATCTATATGGCGATGCCCGCAGGGTGCAAATGCACTGCCGATTGTCTTGTCTTGTCTGACTGAATAATGCATCCTGTGGTGCACAATGAGCCGTGTGAAGGCGAAGGTTAGCACTGCGTCACGCCACAGAAAAACATGGCGTCTAAATACTTTGATCGATGTTCTTTCTGCGGCATATTCAGGAACGCGCAGGGGCATACTTCACTGTCGAAAAAGGAGCGCGGAAATTACAGGTGTATTGTTTGTGTGTGTTGGATGACTCTTCCTCTGTGTTCAACCAGTTCATGCCCCCCATCCCCACCGATTAGCCATCTCTGCAGTGCTCCAATCACTGTAATTGCTTTTAAAAGTCTGCACACGACAATTTGTCTCAGCCTGGTTAAGTTTGACTCATAGTTGTATGGGCATCATCATCTAAAGAGCATTGATGTCATAATATAACAGTGACATTCTAATTAATAGCAGAAGCTACATGCAGTGCCATGTACTGACACGGCACGGTGGCTCAGTAGTTAGCACTGTTGCCTCACAGCAAAAAGGTCCCGGGTTCGACCGCCGGTCCGTCCCAGGTCCTTTCTGTGTGGAGTATGCATGTTCTCCCCGTGTCCATGTGGGTTTCCTCCAGATGCTCCAGTTTCCTCCCACCAGCAAAATACATGGCATGGTTTTCAAACTACCTCACCGATAGGGTGCAATGTGTCAGCTCTGAACAACTCCTCCCTGTCTCCAAGGGTGTGCCTCAGGGCTCAATATTAGGTCCAACTTTGTTCTCGGTATATATAAATGATTTAGCTATTTCTGTTGGTGACTCTCTCATTCACCTTTATGCCGACGACACCATTCTGTACGCCTCTGGCCCTACCCCAGATGCTGTAGTCGCAATTCTCCAGTCTAGTTTCAATAGCTTACAACAGGTTTTCTCCTCCCTACGCCTCATGTTAAACACCTCTAAAACCAAGGTCATGTGGTTCAGTAAAAAGGGTGCTGTGCTCATGTCACCACCTCTGTTCTGTACCCTCAATGGAGCGACCCTAGAGCAGGTCTCTGAATATAAATATCTAGGCATATGGCTGGACAACACTCTGTCATTCTCTCAGCATATCAAAGAGTTGCAAGCCAAGGTCAAATCAAAAATTGGATTTCTCTATAGAATGCGCTCCTCTTTCACTCTCTCTGCTAGACTCACCCTGGTTAAAATGACAATTCTTCCCATGTTAGACTATGGTGACACCATCTACCGATCTGCCTGCAAAACTACTCTGCAAAAGCTAGACGTTATCTATCACTCTGCCATCCGTTTCGCTACAAATGCCCCTTTCAGAACTCACCACTGCACTTTATCTGTAAACCATATCCTGATTTTCCAACTACTTCGACGGGCGCTCACAGTGCGTCCGTAGTGGCCATCTGACTTCCCAACCCTGCTCTGCTACCAAAGGAGTTCCCCAAGGCTCCTCATTAGGACCAACACTATTCTCCATCTACATAAATAACCTACCTGAAACCATTTCTAACGCATCCATACATCTCTACGCCGATGATACCGTAATATATGCCTCTGCACCCGACCCACTGACCGCCGTATCCATTCTTCAAGAAAACTTCTCCTCCATCCAAAAAACACTATTTGATTCCAAACTACTACTCAATGCCTCCAAAACCAAATTCATGATTTCTTCACATAAGAAACCTTCTCCAGCTAATCCAACCCAGTTTTCATTAACCACTCTCAACAACATCCTCATAGAATGCGTCCACTCATACAAATACCTTGGCATCTGGCTAGACGACTCCCTCAGCTTCAACACTCACATCAGTAAACTCCAATCCCACATCAAATCCAAGCTTGGTTTCCATTACAGAAACAAACTCTGCTTTACTCACTCCTCCAGAATCTCCATTTTCAAATCATGCATTCTTCTCGCCTTTGATTATGGTGATGTCATTTACCCACATGCTTCAAAAACCACGCTTGCCAAACTGGATACCCTCTACCACTCAGCCATCAGATTTGCCACCGGAGCTGCCTACCGTACTCACCACTGCTCTCTTTACAGTCAAATAAGCCTCACCTCTCTCCAAGCCAGACGCGAGTCACATTGGTACACCCTGATCTACAAAGCACTCACTGGACAGTGGACACACCCCAGCCTATCTATCCAATCTTCTGCACATCTCCACATCTACTTACAACCTCAGATCGAACGCCGTCATCACTCTCGCGGTCCCCAAAACCAAGAATTCCTTTGGCAGCAAAGCCTTCCACTATGCTGCTGCATCTGCTTGGAATGGGCTCAACAAATCACTTCAGCTGGACCAGTTTGTTGACCTGGCTGCCTTTGGCAGTATATTGAAGTCATTTTTAACACATGTTTGCAATTGCCAATTGTCCTGACTCCCCTGCCCCATCTCCTAAACCTGCAGTTCCTGTAGGTTTTGTCTGCCCTGTCTATTAAGTCTAAAACTTGCTGTGTGACTTTTTTGTGCTAAATGCTTCTTAACACTGTTGCATTGACTCTACTTTTGCGTATGCCTCTATGCCCTCTTGGCCAGGTCATTATTGTAAAAGAGAATGTGTTCTCAATAATCTACCTGGTAAAATAAAGGAAATGATGATGATGGTAAACTGGCCATCCCTACACAACACACCCGTCGCAAAATACACTGGTTCATGCTAATTTACAAAACTCTCCTTGGTCTGTCACCCCCCTACCTGTGTAGTTTGTTGCACACTGCACCTGCCGCGTACAACACCCGTTCTGCTAACCTCATCCTGCTGAAAATCCCCAAAACTCATTCTGTAATCGGTCAGTCATCATTCCATTCTGCTGTGCCCAGTGGTGTAGTCCCGGTGTAACGCGTGGGAACGGCGTTCCCATACTTCTCCAAGGGGTGTTTTGTGTGTGTCAGTGTGTGTGTGCATGTCGAGCCAATAAAACGAGTGAAACTTGACAACGTTGTCATTCATCCTATATTTAAGGTGGGCTAAATTATTCACACAGCATCAACTCGCGGCTTGAAGAAAGAAGGAAACATTCCACCTTAACTATATTTAAGGTGGGCTGAATGATTCACACAGCATCAACTCGTGGCTTGAAGGAAAAGGAAACATTCCACCTTAACTACAGCGCGGGGGAAACCTCAGTTTAATAAAAGCTATACTGAAACATACTGGCTTTTTCAGCATCAAAATGGAGGGGGGGGGGGGGGGGGGGGGTGCAGGTGCTCCCCATATAGGTGCGTTCCCCCACTTCTCTAGATAGCACTACACCTCTGGCTGTGCCCACAGACTGGAATGGCTTACAAAAAACACTAAAACTGGACACTTTCATCTCCAAGTCAGCTTTCAAAGAATCTATCATGGACATATTCACTGACACCTGCAACTGCTTCCTGAACTAGCTCTTATCCCCTGCCTGTCTGCTCCGACTGTTTTTGTTTTATTTGCTCTGTCTGTCTGCTACTGCTATGTTTTTAACTGTGTTTTAACTTGTGTTTTAATTAGTGCCCCTGACCAAGGCACTGACAATTGGAGTTGGTCCCCGGGCGCTGCCCTGTGGCTGCCCACTGCTCCTAGTTCTAGGAAGGTTCCTAGTAGAGGATGGGTCAAATGTAGAGCATGAATTTCCCCATGGGGAATAAAGAATAGGTTCATAGTGTGGTGACTGAAAGAATCCACAAAAGGGCCATGAACATGTTGCATTCAGTTGTGGAAGAGAGAGCGAGGGCGATGGCGGATCAAGAGTTTTTCCAGCCACGGAAAGCGAGTCCCTGCACTTACTCAGTCATAATGCAAAATGTCTTCTGGTTGCATTGCATTCCTGTCTACTGAGGCTGCTGGAGAAACTGGTCTCTTTGCCTCGTCTACAATGATTTTCTCCTTGTATGATTGCTGAACGTTGATACAAAAATGCTGAGTCTAGAAAGAAGCCCTTGCTCTTTGATTATGAGGGAATGACACCAAAAATCTGACATAGACTGAGGTTTTAGATAGCGGTAGCTCCAACATACAACATACCTTGGCAAATAAAATAATTCTGATTCTGATTGTATGTACACGTTTATTGCATGAGATGAGCTATAGTGTATAGCTATGATTCATGATGTGTGGTGGACCCCGAAGAAGATGAGCTAATGCTTATGCAGGTGCTAATGGTGATCCAAATAACGAATGTGTTGTGTGTGTTGTGTCGATTGCAGAAATGCAAATGTCATCTAGGTTAACAGTATATTGATAGTATTCCGTTCACATCACCACACGGCCATCTTGGTAGGAAAACAACAGGTGATTGTAATCAATTAACAGGGGATTACAATCAAATGACACAAACAGCCAATGAGCTCTGTGTATTTTAGTGCCATATTGGTAGGAAAATGCTTGTGATATTATGGGAATACTATCTATTACAGTGTTCGAGGGTGGATTTTGCTACATGCACAAAGGTGTTTTGTTTACTAAACCTACAGGAAGAGGAAATACACTGAATTCCCATTATATCTTTTGAGATGCTTTTGTCTCCATGTATTTGCCATGGTTGTGGTTGGCATCAGGCACACCTGGCCAACAAACATTTCCCTGTGTGCTCCTTCCCTCCACACCTGTTCCTCATCAGCCCTGCCCTGTTCCCAGTTTTTCTTCCTGCCAATCTGTTTCTCCACAGGTTCCTGCCTCACCAGCTGTCCCTCATGCGGTTTATTATTAGTTGCCCTTGGATTTACGCCTGTGTCTCCCTCCTCACTTTGTTGAGTCATTGTTACTGTCTCCCCGGGGCCTTGTGGGTGATTGTCTAGTCCTTGGAGACCTGTTTGTATTCCAATTGTTGTGAGAACTTCAGTAAAAGCTTTTTGTTCTCCTGAATCCTGCCTGCTGTCTTTGTGTCCTGCATCTCTGGGTCCTCACCAGACAAGGTTGTAACAGTATTTTGGACTCACCGGTTAGCTGGGAACACTGCCATAACATTTATTTTCCCCATGCACCCATCAACAGTCCAATGGGAGAATGAGAATGTATTTTTATCGACACTTCACATTTCATTCTATATAATTGAGCTAAAAAAAAAGCTGAATCCTTAGCTAGGCTATTTTTTATTTTTAACACACACACACACACACACACACACACACACACACACACACACACACAGTGTTTCATGTTACTTGTGTGGTACACTTCCCTCCCTGTGTGATATTTATTGCTGTTTTTATATGCTTAGTAGTTACGATTATTTCCCCCTCATGATAAATTATATCTGATCAAATAACATAATAAAAGTATATAGCCTATAATGCAGAGATTACCGACCGACATTAACCTGACGCTGCCAGATCGTTCCGAAAAGGGCAGGCAGGCACTTTAAAAAAATACCTGGCAGGTGATTGGATGAACCATCTGTCTATCACAGTTTCTCACTAAATCCCACCCGTATGCTGCCTCTGGATGCTGATTGGTCGGCCCCGCTGCTTGGATGGAGTTAAACCAATAGCTTGGAGCGCGGCAAGATGGATTTCTCATGTGATGGTGATCTCATGAATCCTGCTGCCTCGCAAGGTTAGACCGTTATGTTGATATCGGTCTTAAACCCGTTCAAAATGAATGTGCTGGCACTGTGCCATTTCATCCACACACCAACAGAGTGGTTTTCTAAATATTTAAGCTGCCTTCAAAATGTCCAAGTGATGAAGCTTAATGAGGAGAGATACTGTAATCCTTGAAAATAAAAGTAGCCATTTGCTAACAATAACATAACAATGGCATGTAATGATATAACAACCTCCTGTTTGCTGATGATTGAAAATATAACCCCTTTGTATCAACTGACAGCGACATAAGTTTGGTGTCTCCTAAATCTATTCACAGAAATATCAAGGCGCAACTCCAGAAAATATTTTTTTCAAACGTATTCACCTTATGTTCCAACACAGCGGTCAGCCAGTTACTTCCTATTGTGTTTACACTTCCTGTGACAGTACAGTACTAGTGATAACACAAGTCATAACACAACTGGGTCAAGTGGGCGGGGCTACATAAGGTGAATAGCCTAAAAGATATCAACCAGAGATCAAACTCACCAGACACAAGACACGTTTCCTCACAGGCCTCCAAGGTCTCGAAATTATTTGCGTTGCCCCCGCAGCCTCCATATTCAAACTGCGCACAGCGTCCCGTGTCGATGTCGAAGAAGAATCGCTCCTTGATGGCCTTGCAGTGCCCCGGGTCATCCTTCATGGCACACAGCTCGTTGAAGATGTAGCGTTCGGCTCCATGTGCTGAGGTGGGATGGAGAGACAAAGTTATCAGACTGCCTGTTTGGCACTTTGTGGAATTTATTTATTTATTTATGTATTTATTTGTTTTGTGTGTGTGTGTGTGTGTGTGTGTGTGTGTGTGTGTGTGTGTGTGTGCGTGTGCGTGTGCGTGTGTGTGTGCAGAATTTAGGTCACTGCAGCAGCAAGCTCTAACCTCGGGCTTGGAGATAAGGCAAAGTTGCATGCCAGCATAATGGCTTGACAGCTCACTGTTTGTAGATGTGGGGTTTGCGGGGAGGTGGGTGAGTGTGTGAGGGATTTGCTATAGCAGAGCATGGTGACTGGCCTTTTAGAGATACTTTTCTATAAGGCTTGACTGAATAATTTATTAAAATGCAAATGGCACCGTCATGATGTATATTCCCTTTCCCAGTCCATATACAGTTGCATTATTCAAACCATTGCAGAATCAGGACACCTCACATGTATGTATTAAACAACATAATAAGATAACATAGAAATAAAACTTTGGGTGATGAATAGGTGGGGTTTTTTCTGTTCTACCTCGGTGCACTGAGCATGAGCTACCATCAGGGGGAGCCCATAAATCCCCCCCGCTACACGAAAGCAGATCTGAAGAGGTGGATGCTGGGGTGGCAGTTGGAGAGCAAATGCAGCAAAATATTCCTAACATGCAGCACAGCACACAGCAGTAGATTGCACAGCAGTAGAGCACAGACTGCAGAGTGAGCAACTGGGTGAGTATTAGCGTGGTTTAAATAGTCCGCCATATTGTGAAGAGTATGCTTGATTAGCATATATTGAATATTCATTCATTCATTGTATTTATTTATATAGGGACAGATACACAAGATAAAGATTTGTCAACGTCTGATGACATGTATCCCAGCATTTGTAGCCTAGGCTAATTTACAATGTCTGTCCCCTAGATGTTATTAAAAGCACCTGTTAAAAGCAAAGTACAGTAAAAGGCAGTAGAATATACAGTAAACTCTGCTGTTCTGCTATTCTGCTGGATGGACTTGCATTATTCAGGTAAAGACAATTTACAGTGAAAATGTGGGAATAGCTTGCATACTGTACACACAGCAGCATTTCACTGAGTACCATTCACATTGCCGTCATCATTATCAGCAGGCTTTGTTGGAGTGAGATGAAACTTTTCAGCTCTACTAAGCGCCGGTCACAATATTCAAATCACTGTTTCAGTGTGCCACCTGTCCCCTGCTGCTGTCTGTAGGCCGGGCTATAGGTTTCTGTAGCAGTATCGTTTCATCAACACTCCCTGAGAAGAACAAGGTATCTCTCCAAGGGGATTTGCAGATGGTCCAGGCTTGAGCGACAGTGTTTGGATTGGAAGTATCTGCACTTTACACATCCCTGCAATTCAATAACCTCGATGGAAAGAACGATTCTTTCCGAGAACAGTTTCAACGTCGAGTGACAGGGAAGAGGGGGGAGGAAAGTAAAGCGGGTAGGTATGAAAATGCGACAAGCTAACGATCTGGACTCGTAATACACACTGTCACAAGAACATATTAGTGTGACTGCTGTAGAGCAAGGGATGTGAGCGCAGTCAGTCTGACTTATTATGATTGCATTTGGCAAACATGAGGTTTCCAGCTTATCATCATCTAATTCCATTATTATCTACTGTGATCGGAAAGCTTGGAAAACAAACATTAGCGTCTCTTTGCTGTGAGCTACAAAGTTCCGTCAAAGCAGAGCCCTTTTAATGGCATGTCCGCCTGCCTTTGCAGCAGTCAACAAACAGTCATTGTAGGAAAGCGGCTAAGTGGGTAATGAGAGCGCCGGCTCGGCACCGCGACCTGCCCTCCTCCTTCACCCGTACAATTCCAATTTATAACCAGGGATGAGGAACACCAATCACATAGCCCCTATCTCTCTCCAGCCTCCTGGCTTATAGAAGGAGAGGGGGAAGGGGTGCGGCTGAAATGTTTTCTTCCTGTCTGGGCAGATAAGCGGCGGGAGATTTGGTCGTCCAGCAGGGGGCAAATTACACAGACAGCCAATCTGGGTCCCTGTCTCAGCGGGTCCAAGCCCCATTTGGGCTATGTAAACACACCTCCCCGCTGAACTCTGCTGAGCAAACTTTGCGCGCAAATAATGACAAGTCTAGAGTGTTTGCTGAACTTCGCCGAGCAAACTTTTCAGGGAAATAATGACAAGTCCAGACTGTTTGCTCTGTTGTTTGACGTGGGAGGCCTCAAGCCACCCTGCGGCCGCAGTGGTACCGTTACTCGTGAGAAAGAAATGTTTGAAAAGGGGCGAAGTACCGACTGGTCCTCGTGATAAGCGTTTTCTTGTGAAGGAAGGAGGTTCAAGAAGGCAGGATTTTGGAGAGGAGAGAAAACAGGATGTTCCTATTGATTTGTACTCTCCTCTTCTAAGACAGACAGAATGCCAATATCTAGCCTGGGCTAGTGTACAGTCTATATGGTCCATCCTAAAACAAACAGGCAAGTAGGTCATGAAGACAATGGTATGTGTTAGCAACTAAATAGAGAGTTCAAATATCACTGTGGGGCTTTCAAACGCTGAGCCAAATCACAACATTTTCTCTGCAAGGAAACCAGATATGGTCCTCAAACAAAACACACACACACACACACACACACACACACACACACTTGCCCTTGAACAAAAATAATAAGAATAAAAATAAGAATAATAAACTCGAGCAGTAGAGGGCAGATGTTGATGATATACAGTAGGACCAAAATGCTTTGTCTGCTCATTCCAAGCCTTCCACAAATTCATCCCAAGTTTTCAGAGCCGTCATCAGCAATCCTCTGCATTGCTGAGCAGAAGGTAAATGCACATAGTCCTACTCCCACAATGCATCAGCAAATCTCTTGGAAGCCAACCAACAAATCAGCAAGCTCCCTGAGACATATATCATGTTGAATGGCGAGATAGATTTTGGGTGCATCAAATTTCTATTGGCAGCTATAGTATAGCTAGTCTCCCAAGTCCTGCAGGCAGGCTTGGCGTGGCCAAGGCTTGTGCACAGACACATGCATAAAACTCAATTTGGATAAAGATCTGAGTTGCTCAACATGTGCACCGTGCCAAGCACTTCTGCAATTCACAACACGGGCAGGTTGGGTGTGTCTGAGGCCCAGTCTCAGCTTGTTTAATATGTCAAAACAGAACCCTGTCGTTTTCTATTTTAGGCTTTTGTAAGGGAGACTTGGGCATCAAAGTGTGCAGCACCCATCAAACAAAACAAACCATGATCATCAATGACTGATTGATTGATTGACTGACTGACTGATTGGCAAAGTAGACAATACACCATTAAGCATACAGCATTATCAGGATTACAGTAATGTATCATATAACGACAACCTTCTCAACAGCTATACAGCTGGAGAAAGAGACAGATGCAGACAGAAGCAGAAAGAGAGCGCAGTGTCACAGTCTCGACAGATTGACAGCTTGTCAGTTTCTGATGTTTTATCATCTGCAACCCTGGCTAAGGTGTTTAACTCCGTGAGAGAAACGAGTTCCTGGAGTTTCAAGGCTTTCTTGACCATATCTGAGCTTCAGCATTTTTTTTTACGTAATCGAGGAGGAAACTGTCCTTTCTTGATAAGAAATAGTGAAAAATAGAGTATGGCTAAATGTCCCGGCCAGTGTTTCTAGACTCTTAACACATTGAGTGCCAGCCATGTTTTCATTCCTGTAGGTAAGTTGTGCCAGGGGTGTTTTTGACGATTCTGGCTCATTTTAGAACAGCCGAGGATTCTTTTCTGTTAAGAATTCATGAACACCAATCATCTAAAAATAACTAATAGAATGTGTGCTTTCTCTGTCTAAAAGAGTTAGTTTGCAGAGTTAGTAGTTATGTAGATATTAGCCGTTGAGTACAGCATGGTTTCAGCGTCTGGAAATTTATTCAGAGATAAATGGCTTTTTGTGAAACAGTCACTTTAACCATTCATTTTTGGCATCAGTAAGACCGTCAGACATTCTAAACAATAGTTTTGAACAGTAATTTCCTCCATAACAACAGGAAACACCCCTCTCATTCAAACTCCTCCCTCCGTGTGTCTTCTCCTCCTTCCTCCTGGCTCTAACAGCGGGCGTGTCAGAAGCGCGTTGCTGCTGCCTGCCTGCCTGTCTGCCTGTCGGGCAAGACGAGTCTGAAATGGATTACTGTAAAATCGCGTCGCCATTTCCTTGAATGGCTTGCTCCCGCGGTGTGTGTGTGTGTGTGTGTGTGTGTGTGTGTGTGTGTGTGTGTTCGCGCGTTGCTCCGCGGCTCTGGGGGGAAGGGATCTCTGTCCGTTCTGTGTGTGTGTCTCCGGGCTTCTGACTGTAAAATCGCCAAGCCATTTCCGCGGGAGGCGGCTGCTTTTGGTCCCGTGGCTTTTGGGTCCCGTGGCTGTGGCTTCTCTCTGTCTCTGTCGCCACTTAGTGGTCGGTAAAATAGATTACACACATGCTCTTGCTCCAAATAGTTATCTCGAAGATGTAAAAGGGGTTGATTGATGTCCCACCGTCAAAAAAAATAAATGTTTATGTAAGACGAGTTAGCTCGTCCTTGGCACTTAAGCGCTAGATTATGTAAGACGAGTTAGGTCGTCTATGGCACTTAATGAGTTAACAACAACATTAACATCAGGCTTCGTTGTCCAGGAATTTCTAGGCAAACACTGGAACCATGACGTATTGTATGTGGCTGTCTATTAGCATAACAATACAAGACGCCTACAAACAGGTAACGTTACATTGTATCAAACTAAAGAACACGCTCGCAAACGGTCATGTCCGTCCTCTGTATGAAGGATAAGCTTCGCCTTCCTCTGCTGGACAGCCGGAAGTACCAATCGTACACAAGCAGGACCGCAACAGTAAACAAACAGTTTGCTGTGACCGTGAGGTTTGTCATTGTGGGTGAGGACTGACTTTAAGTCCAGAAAAGATAAGAAAATGTGTTTGGAGTCCTTTACTAAAGAAGAAGAAAAGAATGAGGGAAGAAATGCTGTTAGAAGAGAACGTTGGTAGGAAGTGGTGACGATCGTAATCAGTTCTGAGGTGCCGCAGGTGCCATCAAGGGGCAGAAAATCATTCTTCTGATCAAATTAACTTTCTCATTGAAATCTAAAGCCGCCTCCCTCCAGCTCAGTGGCCTTGTGGTCTGAGTGTCCGCCCTGAGACTGGGAGGTCGTGAGTTCGATCCCCGGCCGAGTCATACCAAAGACTGTAAAAATGGGACCCATTTGCCTCCCTGCTTGGCACTCAGCATCAAAGGGTTGGAATTGGGGGGTTAAATCACCATGTGATTCCCGAGCGCGGCGCACGCTGCCGCTCACCGCTCCCCCAGGGGATGGGTCAAATGCGGAGAACAAATTTCACACATTGTGTGACAATCAGTGGGACTTTACCTTTACTTACTTTACCTCCAGTACAAAGTCATGGTGTGTCATTATGCCATGACACACTGCACCATATAATTAAAGCAACTATACAAATATTGGAGCTGAAATAACAGTGGTTAAGTAGCCTCAGTGGGGTTTTTATATTTTGCATCTTCCCTAACAAAGGGAGCTGCGCACTTAAAGCAAAATGCACAGGCCACCACCGTGCATAAATAGCTTCAATCAGTGTCTGATTGTGAGTTAAGTGGTTTAAATTGTCCCCCATCATGAAATTGGTTTGAACGTATCAATTGTGGAGAAAAGCATATTTACTGGTATTGTGCCTTGTTTCATCCTCAGAATCAAAACGACATCAAAATGTAAGGCACAAAGATGAAACAACACTTTGCAGCATGGTGGATGAAATTGAATGAATAGAAAAATGAATGCCAATGATTTTAAGGGATTGATAGAATCAGAAGTAGCATAATGTGTTGATTTCACTGAGATAGCAAACAGCACTGAAGTGACTGTATTAAGTGAACCTCATTCAATAGCCTGAGGGCCAGGGACGGCTGGTATCAATGGGCTAGGGGGGCTAAGCCCTCCCTATCATTTCCAATAAAATGAGAAAACTATTATTAATATTTATTCTTTACATAAATTATATCAAACAAACTTAGAATTGGTTGTTTATGTTGGTGGAAGCTATAGATCAGCAACCCATCTATAGACACAAAAAAATCATCACAGTGGGCTAGTTTGATGCAGCCCAAAGACACTACCTTCAGCCTTCAATCACCTTCATAAAAAATGATTGACAAGTGTCTGGCACGCCCCCCTTGAGCTGCTGCCGTCTACGGCCCATTCGGGCTAAATTCGAACAGCCCAAATAGGCCGACCTGCTACTGACTTGACAACCAATGACAGCTCGAATATGACATGCACACACTACAAGTGAGAATCAGGAAATGGCGCTGAGGTGGACTACTTTCTCATTCATTTTCCTTGATCTCTGACGGGGGGAAATTATAAGTGAAGAGTCCAAGGAAAGGGCCAAAGACAAAATCGTAAGTTTTGTGTTACGTGGGCACTGGGCACAACAGCTGTAGCTCGTTAAACATCAAGGGGAAAAGACGTGAACAGCTCTCTCTCTCTCTCTCTCCTCTCTCTCTCTCCTCTTGTGGTCTGATAAAGACAGAATCTGTGTGGGAATGTGTTGGTTTTGCATATCTACCTAAAAGAAGGTATTGCTCAGTCTGCTATTATTGGTAGCCGCTTGATATGGAGAAGGCGCTGCTTTTTGTATTCTTGAAGTGGATACTAACCAATATCTTGTATTACAGTATAACTGTATTTGTCAATTTGCCACTGCCATCACCCTGTGTGGTGTTCCTTTTTTTGTACACATTATTGTGGCAGTTTCCCATGTTTCCCAGCATCTGACTGCATTATTAGTGTTTATATCCTTTTGTACTCTGTATTTATGTGGACATAAATTAATCATTTAAGTGTGTGTGTGTGTGTGTGTGTGTGTGTGTGTGTGTGTGTGTGTGTGTGTGTGTGTGTGTGTGTGTTGTGTGAGAGAGAGTGATAGCCTACAGAAAGTTTTGCATCAGGCAATTCTTATAGCCTACTACTTAGTGTTGTTTGTTGCTGTAATTTGGTATCTCGGAGGCTGCTGTTGCTGCAGCATGAGCTATTGGTGGTTATAATTTTTTAGCCCCTCCACCCAATATCACCACCAGCCGTCACTGCTGAGGGCTATACACAGAATAAAAGTAACCGTAAAGGGCAGGGCCGTAACCAGGGTTCCGAAATAGGGGAGGTCCAGCAAGGGGAGGCGGAAATTATTTTTTTTAGCCATATTTAGAGTAATATATCATTTTAAATCAACATTAGGATTATACTGTTGTGATGTCATTATTCAGTATATTCTCTTTCATGTCACCACCTGCTCAGCTCTCCTGTCAACATAATTGTAACTAACAAACACAAACTGTTTTAGCCAAATTCATATCAAAATGACACCTACAAACACAGGTACACAACCCAAGCCGTACACAACACACAAAGTCATCATCGATAATAAAAAAAAACATACAGAGGGACATTTATTTATTCCTGATAGGAACGATTGAAAAATAAAATAAAATATATTATGTTGTTTTTAACTTTACACCACCTCTTTTTGTTACTTATTGGGTCATGAAACTGAAACCATGCATATAGCCACCTGCATACCTGACTTCGGGAGCTTGGCAATTGGCATCATGCATGATTAGCCAGTAGCATCCCAACGTGTCACACAGGTAACATTACTTAAGAGACAGACTAGACACTTACTTTCTTGGTTGTTGCTAAAAAATCTGTCAGTGTCACTCACTGTCTGTCGTTCACTCGCTCACTGTCTCGCAGCTCGCTCACCTTCAATTATCTCACCAGGCAGACAGACAGTCATCACTCACCACCATGCTGCTGCTCTCTCGGAATCAAGTTACCGCGGACGCGGCGTCAGATGACTTCCTGTCTGACCTGCCTTTCGTTTCAAAATAAAAGCGATCCTGTGTTTTTCATGCTTTTCCATGCAGATTGTTTTATAAAAAAAAAAAAAAAAAAAAAAAAAAAACTCTGAAATATTAGGGGAGGTCCGGACCTCCCCGTCCTCATAGCTAGTTACGGCCATGGTAAAGGGTAACACTTTAAGTTTGATAATTAGGCCTGCTATGCCAGGTTATGTTGTCTTGGTTAATGTCAAGTTGTCATAACAAAGACATTGACAGGTTATGTTGTCATGGTTAATGTCAAGTTGTCATAACAAAGACATTGACAGGTTACAGTATGTAGTCTTGGTTAATGTCAAGTTGTCATAACGAAGACATGCCAACTCATCTTAACTTTGCATAAACAATGACATTACATTACATTACATTACATTACGTCATTTGGCAGACGCTTTTATCCAAAGCGACTTACAATAACACATTTTTGTCAGCAATAGAGCAATCAACTATGCAACTATGACAACTACAACTTCTGAAGGAACAGTGGTACAAGTTTAGTTCAGGTTATTTTTTTTATTTTTTTTCCCCCTCAAAGAGAGAAAGAAGTTAGTTAGACATAATTTACTGAATGACAACAGTCATAAACATTCATAAAGCCTCCTTCATGTTCATGACAGGTGTCATGTCATGGTTATGACAGTGTCATGCAGCAAGGGAATAGCTCGCACAGCTCCAGGTCTTAAGCAGCTCAATCGGTGCAGGTTGCAGGGAGATCACAGTAACAGAGGTAGGCAACAGCACTCGAATTAGAGTAAATCTTGAGTTTTTTTTATTAAGGGCTAATAGCTTTAGCTCTTAATAAAAAAACTCAAGATTTACTCTAATTCGAGTGCTGTTGCCTACCTCTGTTACTATGACAGTGTCATGCCAGTCTTATGCACACCCCTTCAAATAAAGTGTCATAATCTAATATGGACTTTGTTAGTCTATGTGTGCCATATGTGCGTAAAATCCTGCAGTCAAGTTAGTCACCTCTGTCAACACGTGGAATCATTCATTTTAATGACTTGTGTTGCAAAGTGAAGAATGAGAGCAGATCTTTCATTAACGACTGATGAGTCAAAGAGAGTTTGTGACTCATTGCAACATTGTGTCACTGAGGAGTAACTAAAGTGTGGGGGGGTGTGACACTGTGACACTGTGACACTGTGAACAAAGCAAAGGGCACAGCAACCCTGCCGAGCGGTTAGGCCTACAGCATCAAAAGCTATCTATCAGTGTTAATCAGAGCCGTGCCCCGCAGGCTGGGCACAATGGCCAGCTGAGTCACAGCCAAACGCCTGCCCAAAGCCCTTAGAGCTGCACCCATCTATGGACCACAACTACTAAGCTTACAGCTGCACCCATCTATGGACCACAACTACTAAGCTTACAACTGCACCCATGTATCAAGGCAGCAGGTATGGACCACAACTATTAAGCTTACACCTGCACCCATCTATCAAGGCAGCAGGTACAGTATGGACCACAACTACTAGCTTACAGCTGCACCCATGTATCAAGGGAGCAGGTATGGACCACAACTACTAGCTTACAGCTGCACCCATGTATCAAGGCAGCAGGTACGGATCACAACTACTAGCTTACAGCTGCACCCATCTATCAAGGCAGCAGGTACGGACCACAACTACTAGCTTACAGCTGCACCCATCTATCAAGGCAGCAGGTACGGATCACAACTACTAGCTTACAGCTGCACCCATCTATCAAGGCAGCAGGTACGGACCACAACTACTAGCTTACAGCTGCACCCATCTATCAAGGCAGCAGGTACGGATCACAACTACTAGCTTACAGCTGCACTCATCTATCAAGGCAGCAGGTACGGATCACAACTACTAGCTTACAGCTGCACCCATCTATCAAGGCAGCAGGTACGGACCACAACTACTAGCTTACAGCTGCACCCATCTATCAAGGCAGCAGGTACGGATCACAACTACTAGCTTACAGCTGCACCCATCTATCAAGGCAGCAGGTATGGACCACAACTACTAGCTTACAGCTGCACCCATCTATCAAGGCAGCAGGTACGGACCACAACTACTAGCTTACAGCTGCACCCATCTATCAAGGCAGCAGGTACGGATCACAACTACTAGCGTACAGCTGCACCCATCTATCAAGGCAGCAGGTACGGACCACAACTACTAGCTTACAGCTGCACTCATCTATCAAGGCAGCAGGTACGGACCACAACTACTAGCTTACAGCTGCACCCATCTATCAAGGCAGCAGGTACGGATCACAACTACTAGCTTACAGCTGCACTCATCTATCAAGGCAGCAGGTACGGATCACAACTACTAGCGTACAGCTGCACCCATCTATCAAGGCAGCAGGTACGGACCACAACTACTAGCTTACAGCTGCACCCATCTATCAAGGCAGCAGGTACGGATCACAACTACTAGCGTACAGCTGCACCCATCTATCAAGGCAGCAGGTACGGATCACAACTAAGCTTACAGCTGCACCCATCTATCAAGGCAGCAGGTACGGATCACAACTACTAGCTTACAGCTGCACCCATCTATCAAGGCAGCAGGTATGGACCACAACTACTAAGCTTACAGCTGTACCCATCTGTCAAGGCAGCAGGTACGGATCACAACTAAGCTTACAGCTGCACCCATCTACAGTATCAAGGCAGCAGGTATGGACCACAACTACTAGCTTACAGCTGCACCCATCTATCAAGGCAGCAGGTATGGACCACAACTACTAGCTTAGAGCTGCACCCATCTATCATGTCACAGCTATGGACTGCAACTAGTAAGCTTAGTCACTCTCATAAGAAGGAAGTAAACAAGGCTGAACTGTATGTTTGAGTTTCAGAGCTCTAAATGAACCTCAAAAACCTCTTTTTTGTAAGCCACTGAATTGAGGGAAATATAAAAGGGTTCCTTTCTCTGTTCACAGCACTCAAATGAAGAGAAACGACATGTCTGTCTGAAGGAGTCATGCTTCAGAGTAGGGATGGGGCCGATCCGATCCAATATCGGTATCGGGTGCCGATATGGCACTAATTCACGGATCGGATCGGATCGGAATTGGGGGGGAAAAAAAAAAAAAAAAAAAAAAAATTGCAATTCCAGCGCACAGCTGGCCGTAATTTGTATAATAATGTATAATAGTATCCTTCTTTGCCTTGTATATTTTCTTAATTTTGTCTGCTTTTTGCAAGGTATATTAAAAAAAAAACTTTAATTGGCCAAATCTTTGCCTATACTGTATATTCAAGAAAAATATTGGTATCGGCATAATATCGGTATCGGCAGATATCCAAATTCAGGTATCGGAATCGGATCGGAAGTGAAAAAAGTGGATCGGTGCATCCCTACTTCAGAGTCTGAAGCATGACTCCAAGGCTCCTAACATCAATACAGTGGTTGGATCGACCCAACACCATTGAGCCACCAACAGAGAGCCGAGTACAAAGAGACTTATTACAGCTTATTACAGCTTATTACAGCGAGACAATGGATCTCTGTCCTGAAAACCTTTCAGCAGCAACAAAAAGATGATTTAATTCCTGCACCAATCCTACAGGCAGGAGAAGAGCACTTCATGTTGGGAGATCAAAGTTCAAAGTTCACTCCACAGCACTTTCTCTGGCAGATCAAAGGAACATTGAAACATGCAGCCCATGGTTCCCTCAGGAGAACAGATGGGCTACCTTCAAGAGAGAATAGTCAACCTACTCATGTTTGGGCAACAACAGGCCTGGTGGTCCTCCCAGCTACATGGAGCATGGCACGAACACTGCCAGGACTGGCAGTTTGACTCCAACTGGAGCTAACCTGATGCTGCCAGGTGGTTTGTTTCACAGAACCATCTGGGGGAAAAATACCTTGCAGGTGATTGGATGAACCATCTGCCTATCACCGTCTATCACGAGCTAACTTCAACCACTTAGGACCACCTCCTCCTTCCCCGGACGCTGATTGTTCGATTTGGAAATCCAGCTGCCTCGGAAGGTTACACTGGAGCCACCCAAGCGAAAAAGCATTGCACTCATGGTGGTGTCAAATGCATAAGATAAAAGCTTCCACCAAATGTCATATAGTCCATCATCTTAACAAGAAGGTCAAGTTCAAGTTCAGAGTCTTCAGACAACTTTATTCATCCCACTAGGGGCAATTAGTTATGTCAGCAGCTTGTACAGGTATACAGAAACAGTATCATCCAACAGCATACAAATGAGTACACCAAGAATGTGGAGTAAACACCATAGGTCTGATACAAAATAATAAATAAATAAATAAATAAATAAATAAATAAATAAATAAATAAATAAATAAATAAATAAATAAAAATATTTGCACCAAAACAACCTATGAAGGATTTTAAAAAGTTGGATTGCAGAGAGAATAAATGATTTTGAATGGCAGTTAGATTTACAAGCAGGTAAAACATAACGACGCCAGAACAGAGAAAATTCCCCTGCAAGAACATGTCCAGAAGATGCTAAAATACTCACTGGATTTGTTGTTTGCACAAAGAATCAGGTCTCATTGTTTCAGTCCAATGATCTTCAAACTAATTTTAGTGTCAATGATGTTCAGACGGTTCTTGTCGTTAACTGTCAGCCTGTGAAACCAGCAAATGAAAGAAAAACTCAAGAGACTCAATAGAAGATTGATCAAACCGACACAGGATGACAGGCCTGACAGAAAAATAATTTAGTTTGCGGAGAGGGTGAATTCTCTGTTGCCCCCGCTTTAGAATAGCCTCTCAGTGTCCACATTAAACTTAAGATGGTCGTCATTATGATGCACTCTTTGACTGCATCTACATATGTAATCAATAATCAGTTACTTGGTTTGAGATATAGATTTAAGTCTAAGACATTATCATCACACCAAGAAATAAAAGGTGTGCACATTTTCCTTAATGTCACTCAATAGAAATCTGTGCAAGCTATACATTATATTACATTATACCGGCTGTTTCTGAATAAATTCAACCATACTTTCATTTTTGCACTAACTAGCACTGCAGAAAAGCCACCTTAATTACCTAAAAGGTTTTAATGAGATCCATGCATTTTTAATCAGTGTGTGCATGTTTGTATGGAAGGCGGTGGGGGAGGAGGTATATGCAATGAGAGCTAATTGTCACTGCATCACTCGATAGCTTATTTGTCCATGCCAAAGCAGACTTAACATTCATCTCAGCTTGTCTTTGCCACCCACGACCTCTGAAGTTTGTTTTGTACTGCTCTTTTGAGCCGGGGGCTTTGCAAAGTAAAAAAAATCTAACTTTCTGTCTGACTTTCATGGCTTCAACCGACTTTCCCCCAGATCCGGCAGGCGCAATCTCAAATAGCTGTGTTTATCAAGCAACTCACTTTCCCCAAATGTCAACTCGCTGGTGGAAATCTCCACGCCTTGCCTCTGCAATGGCATTATCTTTTTTCTGGCAAAATATAAGTTGAGCCCCTACCTGTTTCCCACCTGGGCTCATACGATAACAAAACAATGGTGGCGAGACCAGAAAATCTCTCTTGCATCAATGCTTCTGCTTCTGTGCTCTGACATTTTGCAAAGTCCAGGCTCCGGCGAACCGAACAATCCGACCCAAACACTCAATGCCAATTAGAGAGCACTTGGGCTGGTATTCAGCCAATCAATTGGAGAAAGTGGGTACTGCACTTTATAATGGCTATGGGGGGAGGGAACTGCAGGCTGGTGACAGATATCCTCAAACTTGTGCAAAAATCAAACATGCATCTGCGAGCAAAACAGTGTCTGGCCCTTTAAATGACCGAACATGTTGTCTTGTCAGGCCAGAAGGAGCATATGGCAAAACACTGATGTGTGGACATAAGTTTACCATTTGGTTGTGCCGGGCTGCAGGGGGGAAATACCAAAATGCCATCTGCCAAAGTCAGCAAGTCCCAATTAAAAAATGCTCAGTGAGTTATTCACATATTCATAGCATAGCATCACTAGCAATGACACCAGATGATTCGCAAGGATGAGGCTGTTCAAGCCAGTAATAGAATGTGCTCAAACATGGAACATTAAGTTTCATTACAAAGAACGGAGATTGTTTTGCATAACAGCTTCAAATGAAAGAGGAACTGTACTGCGATTTGACAATGAAAATACGGTACTCAAATTCTATCAAATAAAGTGAGGTTTCCATACCAAATTTCAAGCAGAGAGAGGGCAGCCATATCCGCAAATTCCGCATTACCTGATCAGCCCCTGACGTCAGTCAAGCCCAAGCGTGACGTCAGTCATGACGTCAGTTGTCCTCAGTTCATCCCGTCCATATGACGTCAGTCATCGTCAGTTCATCCTAGTAGGCTATATATAGCGAGGGTCCTACATCACCCCCCACTCTGGCGGATCATAGCAGCAGCTGGCATCGCGGCTGTTCATTCCCCCTGAAACCATCCTCTGAAGCTGTCATTTCACCCCACCCACCTCCCCAGTCCACCACACCAACGAGTCTTGACTCCTGAAGAATCCGGGGATTCTCTATCCTAGCCCGTATAGATGCTGCCCTCTCGCCTAAAGAGGAGCGCCACCTTACAATGGAGTCATACGCCAAAGTACTTGCCATGCATGCCATTTGCTAAATAAAGTCTCTTGTTAAACCTTACCGACCGGTCTCTCATGATTGAAACAATATTATTCAGATTCTAGTCTTCCCTGCACAGAATAAGTAACAATTTGTGAGTTGAACATAAATAAATAAATTAATTAATTCATTCATTAATTAATTAATTAATTAATTAATTAATAAATTAATTAATTAATTAGACATCAAATCTAGTGTATTGTCTATTTGAGGGTTTCATTTCAATTCAGACTTAGGGGGGTGGGGGAGAAGGGTCCGACCTGCACAAACCTGCACCGCTTACTTAAACACCTGCGTGTGATTTTCCATTCAAGCAAACACAATGCTAACAAACCACTATCAAGGCAATTAAATGTAGAAACTTTTTTGCACAGTGTAAAGTGTCTGAGGAAGAAAACAATCTAACAAAATTCAAAATGCCATTATCGTATCTCTGAAGCATCATCACACCCAATGAGAGTCTAGTCTATCAAATTCTTAACTTGACCCTGTCCTCACCCGCTCCTATGTGACCCTCTGGATCTCACTCATTCGTATTGTTTTGAATAGGCATAAATGCAACAAGAGGCATGAGACACAACAATCAATGTTTACTGGCCCTGTCGGGTACATCTGCCAGACAATCTCCCCATTTTCTTCAGGCTTGTTTCCACTATAAAAATGCATTTTAAAACACCCATACAGTATTGCAGTCTTTGCAATAGTGTGATATTGTATTCGGCCTATCTCACTGCAATTGCAATATCAATATGATACAGTGAGTAGGCCTGTTTTCCATTTCTGCTATCGGTCTGCTTTGATGTGTGTTATGAGAGAGAAACAAATGTTTTCTGGCAAAAGACTGTAGAAACACAGCCAATGACAGTGTTTGAAACTACATCAAAACAAAGTGTAAACTCAAAACTACACTTTAAAAGGTCTGCAATGTGATACGTTGTCGGGATCATATGGGGCCAAGCTATTCACCTTATGCAGCCCCGCCCACTTGACCCATTGTATCGCGACTTCCTGTTCAAAACGCCGGCTGTGGTACCTGCTCAAACTAGTCTGACTCACCTGGTCAAACCTAGTTTAACTCACATCATGAGTCAGACTAGGTTTATGAGTCACAGGAAGTGTAAATACAATCGGAACCTCCTTTACACTTCCTGTTAGTCTCTCAAGCCAGACGGTCTCTTCTGAATAAGGTGAATAGGCTACCTTCATTCCTGAAAGCTGCCACAACACTCCACATACACTGAGGCTTTAATGGATCAAACTCTGAAAGGACTTTGAACAACTTGACAGACTGCAAGCGTCAATGTTTTAAGCTTCATCTATTCTTGCTTGATGTGGATAATTATGCTGCTGAATCAATGGGACAGATATGAAGCGAAAGCGAGCGCCTCATTTGCCGCGTGTGCAAATGTCATCCTGAAGCGCTCGGCGCTGTAGCTGAGCTCCTGATTAGACGGGAGGATCAATACGAGAGTCCCTTCCTGCAATGCAGGTTATCATTCAAACAATCCAAACGAGAAACAAAAGCAAAACTTTTGATTGGCGCTGGCGTGTTTGATAGTTACCATGCCTTCCTTGGAGGGATTAACTCCGAACCTGCCAAGATCACCTCAGGAGTGGACGCTTGCTGTATTACACATGGGAGACACTTACAATTGAGATGAAGTTCCAATTAGTGTTTTGCTTTATCTCCAACAAGTCCAAGAGGATTTTTTTTCAATCAGTGGCATGTCTATCTCAAATTGATGTACCCATGATGCAACTGACCACTTTTTCACAGAGAAACGAGAGAGAGAGAGAGAGAGAGAGAGAGAGAGAGAGAGAGACATAGAAAGTTGTGTGGTTTTCATCATAATCTGGCCTCTCACACACGCACGGTGTGACGTTTCAGTCACACCGTGGGACCCCTGTGCTCCATCACCATGTGGGTGTCATTACTGTTTACTGCATTCTCAGCAGAGAAGATGACCAGAATCTAATATAATCAATCAGCGTCTTGGGTTGGTTGCTGGTATCCTTCAAATAGACTTGAGAGGACGAGAGGAGATGTTTTGACAGGTTTAACGTTACGAGGTAATGAGGACACACACAAATATGGATCAAACGCAGACTTAACACAGCGCAGATGCCTGGGTAGGCGCTAGGCGGACGGAGTGGAGGTAACTTCTCCCTGCTCTTTACTCACCCGCTGATTTGTGCAACAACACTCATAAAGCGGCTTGTTGACAGAGTCTGGTGCATGTGTGGATGTGAGTAAAACAACAACAACAGAATGACGAAAGCACAGCGTCGTCCAAATGACGGACAATATTGCCATAACGAGTGTGATTTGCCAAACAATATAAACAATAGAACATCATATAGATAGACATTTTCTATCGTGAAAACAATATATTTCGTCATATCGCCCAGCCTACTCAGCCGTACTTCTCGTTTAGCCCCAGGCAAAAGAAGCCGTGACAATTATATGAAACAAACAAAAATTACAACTAAAGTTTATTGGGTAAACATACGGTAGCAGTCTGTTATATTTATCTGTTTTAAACTCAGGTGGCATTATTTCAACCTCAATTACTCCTTACTTTGTCCACTACAATGTAGGCATTTAGCTGGCACTATTCAGATCAACTGATCTTTTGACTGATTGGTTGTTTTTATTATAGTGGCATGCACTTTATGCTTCCTTGGGCTAGGGTGACCAGACGTCCCCGATTTTCGGGGACAGTCCCCGATTTCGGTGCTCTGTCCCCGGCTGGAGCTGTCCCCGATTTTGGCCACAAAGTCAAATAATAATACTGGCAAGAAACTCGATAACAGAGCATTTGCGGCACCACAAAAGCCTGTCATTGTGCACGTTGTGCAAAGTGCTGCCTGTGTGTGACAGAGTACATCACAGAGTAGATGTCCTCCCTCTGCCCGTGCCGTGGTTTTCCCAGGACCCAGCCGCACGCAACTGAAGCCCCAGAGGTGGCGAACGAGAGGCGGAGTCTGCTTGCTGCTTTTGCTACCGTCCTTGTTTACCGGACCCCATTCAGCGGGTTATCCATCCCAGTTGTTTTGAATAGTTAAAAGTACAGTAAAACTATCTGGTAAGTAAGTGCAGTAACTAACTCAAAATGTTTTTGCAGAGAAGTCAGTAACGTTTTTATGTACACCAAACTCCATTGAAAAAAATGACAATTTTTAACATGATTGGTGATGGATCATTGTTATCTAGTCATTAGCCTACTGTTCCCTAAATTGGCCTTCAGCCATCAAAACTTTGATAACCCCTGGTTTAAATTAAACACAATAGGTCATATTTATCTCTAGATTACAATTTTAATCATTAAAATTGCCTTTTAGTATTAACATGATTTTTTAAATTATTTTGTCAGCATGTCATGTGGCCATTGAATACTTGAAACTGGTGAGCGACACCCTAAACTCAAGGAAAGTGTTTACTGAGGTAATAAATCACTACTGTAATGTTTTTGTTTTGTGTAAATAAATTATCCACCAGTTGGTGAGGTCAAAGAGAGAAGTTGTCCCTCTCTTCCTGCCACTCTACACAATACACCAGTAGCCTATTTCCCATGAATTACCTAGGCTGTCTAATTTGTGGTAAATTGTGCCAGATAACTAGTAACCATTGTAAACTGCTTCTTTTTCAATTGTTTCAAAATCACAAAGTTCTTCATAGATCTAGCCTCTTACCTTTGCTCTCAAAGTGCACCTGATTTATGCATTTTACTGTAAAATGTACACAATTTTCTAAAAGCTGGGGGGGCACAGCCCCCCCTGGGCCCCCCTAGCGGACCAGCAAATGTCCCCGATTTTCATTTGAGAAATCTGGTCACCTTACCTTGGGCACATGGGGCTTACAAGACACCAGTATGGAAGGAGAGAAGGGAAAATAAAGAAATCAGAGTACGGTACTTGGCAAACGATCACGGCGAGGATACTGAGTGATCAATGGATAAAGGAGCATCTCAAGTGCACAACTCCTCAGCCAGCAGCAGAACACACAGAGATGCTGTGCTGCTGAGTGGAAAGCCATGCTCCCATATACATCTAGACAAATAACCATCAGCCAATCATGATTTAGAGAAAAGGAGCCAGGAGTCCAGGAAGACAACTTGGCCATCTGACTCCAGTTTGCTGTGTTTTTGCCATATATAGCGATCATCCCTCTATTTCTGAGGTTATTACTCGTGGCAAGCGGTAGTCAACTACGCACGTCCTATCACAGGAATCAAGCAAAATCAAGTCTCAAACAGCAGGTTTCATAGAACAAATTTCACGTCACCATCCTACTATAGAATTCAACACGAATAAAGATGCTTTCCTTTTTTCACAGCCCTTAGCAACACGGCCTTTTGTTCATCCTGTAACTTGAATGTATCGGCTTAATTTTCTGAAACAGATTAAGCTTCAGATCATTAGACAAAAACAATAAAATAAGAAGTGGACTTCATTTTCAACCTCACCTAAATTGCATAATGGACATGAACAGCTTCTCGAGCAAGCGGTAAGATGCCAGATGTGAATTGTGCACATTAAGATGGTTTACCCTTCAATAAGCTGAGAATGACACATTGTTCAGGTTCATACTGCTGTTAAATAAGATTGTGTGTCGTAACTTCAGGCTTTGTCCAAATATGTTCTGCCCACCTAACCTTACATTTTAGAGTTAATTTTTAACTTGGTTTACCGCAAGTTAATCTGTTTCTGAAAATGTCATTTAAATTAACCTTCAGTAAAAAAATACTTTGCCCGTGGAGAATTGTGAGTTATCCCAATGAGTGCAATAGTCAAAAAGTTTAACTTCACGGGGCAACTAAGGAGCACCTTTTATAAGACCTGAAATGACTCCAAGCGAACATACAGTAATCTCTCTTTTGTGGCTCATTAGCTTGAGTGCTACTTGAACAAGTACAAACTGAGTCCATCACCCCCCCCCCACACACACACACACACACACACACACGCGCGCGCACACGCACACACACACCTTTTGTTCATTAGTACACTCTGGAGATATCAGCCGATCTGGATGAACGCAAGGCTTAAAACTATACACCTTGTGATAGGTTTTCTCTGTCACATGATATGTAGACTTGGCATGCTATCTTGAGAATGATAAGAGAGTAGTGGATGGTGGAGAATGCTGTTTCGATTGTTATCTTGACTCCTAAAAGGTGCTGTGAACCAATCTCACATCTCTCTGCTGAGATCTAGAGGGAGGATTTCAAGCTGTGACTGGCTCACTTGCTCAAACCCAGAGAAAGAAATGGAATATGGAAAGGAAATGAAAGGAAACTGGGATCAAAAGAAACTGCACTTGGTGTTTTAGCTATCATGACAAGGTTTTACTATTATCTGCAGCAATGTATGCTCACTAGCCTTACTTTCTGACCTATAGGCAAACTCAACAGCAAAAGATCTGAGCTTTACAGTAAACAAAGTTGTAAATTGTCCATTTAAATAGAACAGTGACAGATATGATTGTGCATATAATAAGTCATCATTAACTCATAAACTGACATAACTGACCTCTGTCCCTCATTTACATTTAAACTTTAGGCATGTGGCTATCACTCTTTTCCAGTGTGACTTGACCATGCCCATTATCTCCCACAGCTTCAGTATCCTGTGAAGAGCATGACTTCCTGAAAGTCTCCACCAAAAATACAGCTAATAATCATCCTCAATATGACTCAGACAGGAAATACTGTCATAACCTTATCCATCTGCAGATGCAGTCAGTCTCTTTCAGAAATTCAAAATAGCCTATAAGACTTTGAAAAAAGAAAATGCTATCTCTCTAAACACATAAGAGGCAACAGTGAGTCATAAAGGCATAAATACAAGAGAACTATCCTGACATCCAACTCTAATTAGTTTCTCTGTGTATGTCATTCTGTCCCTTGAAGAGGATGTGTCCATCCAATTATGTGTCGTGTCAATATGTAACGAAAGAAATTAAATTAATTTAAATTAATTAATTAATTACTGAATTAAAATTAAGACTTGTGGAGGCTGCGGAGATGCAGAACCTCATGCAACCCCCCCCCCCCCCCCCCCCACACACACACACACACACACCAACCACAGAGTCCACCAATTCGACCAATCGTTCAAACATGGGCTGTAGCATTCGAACTGTAATGGCCTGTTTGAAATTCAACATTTGGCAAATTTGCGCGGGCGACGTTAAGCAAACACAAATTGCAAGAAGAAGACAGTTTACTCTGAGCCACAGTGCTGTGTCGTGAAAACATCGAGGAAGCAGAAACGACACTTTCTGAAACACAATATTTTGACGTTTGAACCCATGAATGCAACTTGTGTTTGTTTCTATGACCCATTATGAGCGGAGCGCCACCCTGTTACGTTCCAAAACAGCTCAGTGTTTCCTGCTACAGCTTTCTGCACAGGATCTGTAAAGTGACTTGTTTTGCAGCATTCAATATTGGTAGTGATAGCCTACTGCTTTAGTCGCCTGCCTCTGCGCTCTCATATTCAAGCCCGCTGGTGTTAGCCTCATAAAGAGCTGTCCGGTATCTGTGTTGTAAAGTGCATTGCAGTGGTGCAGCCACCTTGTGGCAGGAAATGGTATAGCAGCGAGTGCGACTACATAAATTCATCATCTCCCAGGGTGGGGGGATGCAATATATTCAAACGAATTGTGTGTAATTTCATTCAAACTCGTTTCATTTCATTTCAAATTCGTAAAAAAAAAAAAAAATTGGCAGCTCTACCACAGACTGTCATTCAAAATCCAACATGCTGTCATATGCAGACAGCTGACAAAACACAATATTGTGACAAACGCATACTGTGGTCTGTTTTTATTCATGAAGTAATAGGTAGTCATGGCAACCTCACCAGACCAAACCAGCAAGTAAACATGTCACCCCCCACAAACGTTGCAGGCACCGCCTAGTCCAATCAGTAACCAGCACCATCTTTATATTTCAGCGAATTGTGATCAATGGCATAGCAGTTATGGCCTTTCAATTGATTTGAAATGATTAATTTAATTACAAAGCCCCCATCAGGCCAAATGCATCATCCCTTTAAGTTGTTGTTTGATATATCATATTTGAGTAAAGAAAAAAAAAATTGATGGATTTGCTGTTGGGGATGTTGGTGGTATAATAGGCCTAATGCATTGAGGGATTATTCAAAAGTCTAAACCAAAGGAATATTTAGTCAGGGAGAAAGGCATTTTTACTTGATGGGATTGAAGGGCGGGATTGTAAAAAATATATATCCTGTTTTCCAGGAAGTAGAAATAATGGGAGTGCATTTCATGGAGCTTCCATCAGGCTGATCAGCAGGGGCGTAAATATAGAGCGCACTGCCTGCACTTACACAGCCACAACACTTTTGATGCTAGCACTTTGAGACAGCACTGCAAAACAAAATGAAACAAAACTTTTGGTCATCCAAAGAGAAGTGAATGCATGTGCATTTTTTTTGTTTTTTGTTTTAGCTTGACCAACTTTTGATTGCGGGAATTTCATCGCACCTTGCACTGCCATTGCTAGTGTTCTAGATTGTTGTTTTTCTCTTCTCATATTTCTATTATTACTGTTTATTGTTGATTGTTTTTCTCTTTTCAATTGATATTATTATTGCTCTTGTGTGGTTCTGATCTTATATGCTATGTTTCATATTCTGTTGCTTTTGCTCATATGTACAGTATGTCCTGCGGAGCCTCCTGGCCTAAGAATTTCACACGAGTGTACTTGTGCAACAGGAGTGACAACAAACATCTAGAATCTGGAAAGTCAGGCCGATGGAGATGATGGAAAGAATGGCTGAGGGGAAAGCATCGCCTCTCTCAATATAGAACCAAGGGAGTATCCGGTGCCAATTTCTCCAGGCGACAGTGCACAGGGCACATGGATTAACCCATGGCTGAGGCTCTGGCGAGTACATTTGTCATCTTCTCTGCTGTGTCAAGCTCGAGTGGACAGGCGTTTTCTCACACGAGACACATTTCTTCACCGCGGGCGCGATGCAGTCAGCCCTCGTCTGGAAGCAGGCTAATCGTGCTTCAAAAGTTTGACGGTACAGAACCCATTCCCCCGAGGAAAACTTCTAGTTGAGTGTCCGCGTTCTTCTGAATATGATAAACCACGTGGAAAGTCTTATGTCCCTTTATATTGTTTACCATGCATTGTAACCACTAACCAGAGCCCTGTACTACGAAACTAGTTTAACAGATCCGCGATAAGTCCCTTTGATCTGGTTTGACTGAACAGGATCAAAGCTATCTAGTTAACTGATACTACGACGCTGGTTTTTTACTAGGTAAGTGGACCTGGGATCTGCCTGTGCACGCGCACGTTTTTCGCTCGTGCACAGGCGCGCGTCCACGCGAAAGAGGTGCGCTAGCCAATCACCTTATGAACAGCTGAGTTGATCCACGCCCACACCCATTTCCACACCCATTTCCTCGTTCCATGAAAGCGCAGTGCATGATCAGAGTTTTAGCGGATATTTAATGTATCCGCGATTTAATGTCAGAATGAAAATCCGCGTTGGATAGTCTGCTGAAGGGCTGTCTAAAGCAGCAGCTTGTATTCACATCAGTCATTTGATTTACTGTGATCAGCGATTTCTGTCTGATACAGCTGCATACATTGATACAGCAGCAACAAATGTAATGTGTAATCTCAGTCTATACATTTCCACAATCTGTAAGCCTATTTAGACCATAGATTTAGAAACGCATGCTCAATGAATAATGATCTCTATCACTTTCACAGTTCCAGCTGAAAGATGCAAGAATAGCCTGCATATTTAGTATTGGGGCTATCCATATTATCCCATATCTATATTATATGTAGGCCTATAGGCTTTTCTGGCATGTAGGAGAATATCACCCTCACTCCATTTGAGGGTCCATTCATGATATGCGCCGCGGTGATTAATAGGGATCATATTTCTCCACGCATCGTTGAGCTGTTAAGACATAAAGTGGTAAGTAGGCTTAATTTAATTATGTAGCCTACAGAGCCACAAATGTTTTTCTTGTTATATTCTCAGTTGACTGCAATCTATTTTTCATATGGCGATCTTATATCAACGGTGAGTGACTCCAGAGAGCCGATTATATGGGTCTGTCATGGATTTTGATCTTATCCTCTGAAGCTAACCTGGTCGCGACCAGGTTAGCTTTGCAGCGTCAGTTGCCATGGTGATTGAAAGTTAACTTGCTTTGTAGTACGGCTAAACCAGGTTTAAACTCAAACTTACTCGGATAAGGCATTAAACTAGCTTCGTAGTACAGGCTACAGTATTCATTAAGTTGTATTCTTCTGAAGGTAAGCAAGTAACTTTATTTATACTAGTGCAGTGCCAGTTCCCCCCCCCCCCCCCAGTCCACTCCGTCAGGTCCCCCTAGTTTCCCCAAGTTTGAAGTCAATCCGACAAACGGTTCTCGGGATCCGCGAAGGACGTACAGACAGTACTGAAATTATTGTAGATATAATAATATAGTGCAGTGCCCGTTCCCCAGTTCGAAGTCGATCGGACGGACAGTCACGGAGATACAGTACATAAGTGATCTTATTGGTCGAATTGCACAAAATTCGACACTGCAATTTCTCGGGTTCCCAGCAGCACGTTTGGTGTCATAACTGTAGCTGCAGCTGCATGTCAACTTGTGCAAACTAAATTAGTGACAGACAGCCTAGCCTGTAAATTTCATGTACATTCAATGTAAACTCTTATTTAACTCCGACTGTAAATTCATGTAAATCCACTGCCTATTTAACGTCTATTTAACTCAGTCTGTAAATCTCATGTAAATTCAACGTAAATTCATATTTATCATCCACAGAACACTTCACCACTCATGTACATATTGTATATATTTACTCGATTTGATTGCACTTGCAACTTTGTGATTGTC
>NC_139629.1:11902131-11949631 GCF_964638095.1 Poromitra crassiceps
ATTGGTCACCTTAACCAATTTCTGTCAAGATGATTAACACCGAGAACACTCTGTCTACAGCTCTGTCTGGTGCACATGCCAAGTGATGCATGTCTCACTCAAAGTCAGTCACCACAGATTAGAAAAAGCACATGACCTTTAACATAGCCTAGTATCCAGTCAGGAGTTCATCACCAAATCCCGCTCAACACCTCCCTTTGTTCGGCTAACATCTGACCTAACACACTTGGAACAGTCATTCTGGACTTTCCACTACACCGCATGGCTTTGTTAGTGAAGTTATACCAGCTCCGATTGCGTTCAGCAATGGTGGAATGGATCGAGCAGGGAATGAGGGAATACTACAGAGAAACTATAACCACTTGACATTCATGTCAAGTGGTTATAGTTTCATATCAAGTGGTTTAGTTTCCCTTTCACTTTACCTGACCTGCCCACTCAGTCCTGTCACAGCTTGTTGAGGAGGCATATCTGCCATCAAATCCCAGCCGCTTTGAGACATTATCAGAGTTCCAGCCAGTCCAGGTGTGGGCCGGACTTTGTCCCTAGCATCAGATCTGTCACAACACACCAACCCAACAATGCGTCATCTGTGCTGCTGATATGGGCCACATTTCTAGTGTACTGCAGGCTATAACGCGTGTTGCTCAATTAGGCCTATGGTATGACGTAGCATGGGGCTATTAACCATTGATCGGTGCAGAGGGAATTACACGGCAATCAATCTGTGAATAACAGCGGGATATTTCTCATTTGAGTGGTGGCCCTTGACTCTCCAATACAACACCCTGATGCTAAACAACAACAACAACAACAACAACAACAACAACACCAACACACAAATCATAAAAGAAATCCTATATTAATCATATAATTTGGCAAAACTATGAGGATATATAGGCTAAATAGCTTGATACAATGGGGATTATAAAGTAGGCCTATGGCTACAGCCTCTTGATAGCCAGTGAATTTATTGCTCAGAGAACGCACAACTAAAGGCAAAAGAAACAAGTAAACTGAAGCCAGGATGAAAGACAGAACATAGCCTTCCCTATTTAGCCATAATCCCGATATCCACCAAGTGATATAGGCTACTATGTGCGAACCACGGCTGGAACTGGCGGCTCCATTTACGCACGGGTTTCAAGACAAAACACTCCAGGGAAGACGCTCTTCCCCTCTTCCCTCTTTTCTCGCTCGTAAACATCGTGACACCGTGGCATCAAAGCACTCTGTTTTCAATCCGCCTACCTGTTCCAGTCGCACTGCAAGATCCCAACCAGGCGAGAGAAAGTACGCTCCAAATCCACCACTTGTTGCTCTGAGCCATGCTGCTGCGCGGGCGGAGGCTGAACCGAAGTGAATGTAAAAGTTTGGAGGAAAACTTCATCAACTTTAAGGGGCTGTGTGCGTGCGTGTGCGTGTGCGTGTGCGTGTGCGTGTGCGTGTGCGTGTGCGTGTGTGTGTGTGAACTTCCTGCTGATAACACGGTGGTGACTAGCTGTCTTGTCAGCCTATCGAAATTCCCGTTAATTTCCTGGAGGACATCGACCTTCCAACTAATTAGCCCAGCTATTCCTCTCACTGACACGGTTTAATTGGCCCTTAATTGAAGGTAAATAGCCTATGCAATCCTATGGGAGAGGGTGATTTTTTTTCTTCTGTCTTTCTTTTTTAATATGTAGGCTATTATTTATTTTTAATATGTAGCCTAATTATTCTTTATCTATCTATCTAAGCTATAATCTATCTATCTATCTATCTATCTATCTATCTATCTATCTATCTATCTAAGCTATCTAACCAATCTATCTATCTATTCATTTATTTACTTATTCATTTATTTGTGTGGAATTTAAAGCATCTTTTCATTTTCCATCATTCAATTATTTTTCCATACTGCCTTATGGCACATGATGAACCATGACAACACACAATCTTAGCTGCAAACTCCAAATGTTTGGCACTGCAGATTCTCTCTCTCTCTCTCTCTCTCTCTCTCTCTCTCTCTCTCTCTCTCTCTCTCTCTCTCTCTCTCTCTCTCTCTCTCTCTCTCTCTCTCTAACTCTCTCACTCACTCACTCACTCACTCACACACACACACACACAAACAAACACATGCGTGCGTGCATACATACATACATACGCACACACACACACACACACACACACACACACACACACACAAACTCACACACGCACACACACACACACACAGACGCACACACACACTCACAGACACACACACACACACACACACACACACACACACACACACACACACACACACACACACACACACCCACACACACACTCCATCTTTCTCTCTCTGAGCTGAAGTGTGGAAAGCCAAGCCTCTGGTTGCATCCTTTCAACCCTCGACAACACTTTAATCCGCAGCAATTCATCTCACTGTGATGAGAAATGCTCGTCTGAAGCCCATATTAATACAGAGTTGAGCTGTAGGCAGAGAATCCATCAAAGTGTCTACCTCATTCAGGAAATTCATACCCGAGTTATGGCCTTTGGAGAGAGGTTTTTAACCCTTTTGAGCTCTTCTAGGCTGCGCTGGTGACACAAACTATAATGAGCTTCAGGCTGTAGCACATCCTACTGTAGACTGAGATTATAGTCTGGCAACCCCTTTACCCACTCTATCATAACTCTACCCACTCTATCATAACTTGAATCATTTCAATACGCTGTGTTAAATGCTGCACTGAATTTAGGAACAATGAGGCACTATTTGAAAAAGAACTGGGCAGGACCACTGCTACTGCAGGTTTGGGGGTCGATCATCAATGGGGAGCCACTAATACAAAAATGTGCACTCTTGATACTGCAGGGCGGCGCTCTGGACACAAGCATTTCATTCAAGAACACTCAAGTCATAGAATTAACCATTTATTGTATTATGAAAACAATGCATACAATTATGTTTGGCGTTGAAGCCTCCGCTCTTAGAATTAATTTAATATTTAATTTAATATTTAATTAATTTAATTCTCCCTGAACTCGGCTCAGCAAGCATGCTACGCCGAGCAGGGAGAGCAAGCAGAATCCCCCATGCGAATAAAATATTCCAGATACATTTAAACCATGGAAAGTAAAAGTGGGAGCCTAAAAGCAAGACATGGAAACATGTTCATTTTTTGAGCCATGCAGACTCCAGAGCTACAATACATGATAGTATTTGATCTAAAAGGTGGAGGCTGGGGGGGAGGGGGCAAAGCGTTGCCAGCAGCCGCAACGATCAGCAAGGTGGGGAACAGATTAGTGAGTGAGAGGCTGCCATATTTAAATGGACCGCCTTGTTGTGAGAATGACTGTGATTGGAGAATTGGTTAAATGGTGAACCAAACAGAAGCTGTCAGCTGGTACAGCTGGGGCGTAGCCTATGACATCATGTCTTGAATGAACTAACACAGGCTTCATTTGTCAAGTGGCAATTGAACAAATGTATGCACTATAGGCAACTTTGCATGTTGGCGCTCCAAATCTTCACAACTGACGTCAGCAGGCTGAACTGCAGCACACTTATGTTTAAACCAACTGACATCATCAACAACCAACTGACATCAGCAGGCTGAACTGCAGCACACTTATGTTTAAACCAACTGACATCATCAACAAGACAACAACCAACTGACATCAGCAGGCTGAACTGCAGCATACATGTGTTTAAACCCGGCCGGTCTGCAAAGCTTCAAAGGAAATCAAAAGGATGAGAGAGTAACATATTGTTGTTGAGTCCAGCTCTCTCTGGACACTCACAGGCAGTTTAGATTTCAATGTGTCACTTACTGTGGGTGGAATACTCTAGTGTAGGCTACATATCAGAATTTCATTTGGGCAAAAAGGGCGAATCTAGGCTATCTTGATTAGACAGGCTGATAAGATGGGTGTGTTTTTACATGACAATCTTAGCTTGCCTTGTGATATTGGTAGTGAAAGTTCTGGCTATAACTCTGGAAATATATTGCAAATTGGTGTCATAACAGCAACATAACATGCACTTATCATCCAAATGTGTTATTCTTGGTTCCTGCCACAGTTGTTGTTGCCAGGTTAATACCAAGTTCCTTTGGATAAGATTGTGACAAGAGAGTCCCAGTTCAACTCCTCAGAACAGCTGGGAAAATCTGTGCAGGGCATGGCAAAGTTAATGTTGTTTTCCAGTCTCTCATGAACGGCCGCTGAGGTGCCTTTGGGCCAGGCTCCTAAATCCCTGCTGCTCCACTGGAGCTTGTAAATAGCCGACCGCAGAAGACTGCTCTTTTACTGGGCATCTCCCAGGCGTGTGTAGGCTATGTGGAACTTTAGAAAGTCACCTGAGTCGTACCTGAGTTATGTCACATAGACTGACATTATAGTCTGGCAACCCCTTAACCACTCTATACAGTCATAACAAATACATTCAATACACTGTTAAATACAGCGCTCATGTACAATCATACACTATTTTAAATAGAACCGAATAGCGTGAGTAGGTGGAACTTTAGTGAGTAGCCTATGATGCATTATGGGAAAAGGAGCAATTAAGGGTGCTGAGTGTGCCTTCCTTTGGCAAATAAAGGTTTATATAAAACCCCCTCTAAATATCATTGAGACAATTAGCTGAGATATCCCTACGCCATAAACGCCATACACCGCATGATTCAATCATTAATAACAAATCAATCCACCTTGAGTAAACTATGACCGTTTCTTTCAATTTCCAATGGCCATTATCTGCTTGAGCAATACCATCTTTTAGAAATGATTATTCATGTTCATGAAGGCTTCACAATCACTGACGTGCAAGAGGCAACTGTGCACATTGGTGTTGAGGCAACTGTGCACATTGGTGTTGAGGCAACTGTGCACATTGGTGTTGAGGCAACTGTGCACATTGATGTTGAGGCAACTGTGCACATTGGTGTTGAGGCAACTTTGCACATTGGTGTTGAGGCAACTTTGCACATTGGTGTTGAGGCAACTTTGCACATTGGTGTTGAGGCAACTTTGCACATTGATGTTGAGGCAACTTTGCACATTGGTGTTGAGGCAACTTTGCACATTGATGTTGAGGCAACTTTGCACATTGGTGTTGAGGCAACTTTGCACATTGATGTTGAGGCAACTGTGCACATTGATGTTGAGGCAACTTTGCACATTGGTGTTGAGGCAACTTTGCACATTGGTGTTGAGGCAAATTTGCACATTGATGTTCAGGCAAATTTGCACATTGGTGTTGAGGCAACTTTGCACATTGGTGTTGAGGCAACTTTGCACATTGGTGTTCAGGCAAATTTGCACATTGGTGTTGAGGCAAATTTGCACATTGGTGTTGAGGCAACTGTGCACATTGGTGTTGAGGCAACTTTGCACATTGATGTTGAGGCAACTGTGCACATTGGGGTTGAGGCAACTGTGCACATTGGTGTTGAGGCAACTTTGCACATTGGTGTTGAGGCAACTGTGCACATTGGTGTTCAGGCAACTTTGCACATTGATGTTGAGGCAACTTTGCATATTGATGTTGAGGCAGATTTGCACATTGGTGTTGAGGCAACTGTGCACATTGATGTTGAGGCAACTGTGCACATTGGTGTTCAGGCAACTTTGCACATTGGTGTTCAGGCAACTTTGCACATTGGTGTTGAGGCAACTGTGCACATTTGTGTTCAGGCAACTTTGCACATTGATGTTGAGGCAACTGTGCACATTGATGTTGAGGCAACTTTGCACATTGGTGTTGAGGCAACTTTGCACATTGGTGTTGAGGCAAATTTGCACATTGATGTTCAGGCAAATTTGCACATTGGTGTTGAGGCAACTTTGCACATCGGTGTTGAGGCAACTTTGCACATTGGTGTTCAGGCAAATTTGCACATTGGTGTTGAGGCAAATTTGCACATTGGTGTTGAGGCAACTGTGCACATTGGTGTTGAGGCAACTTTGCAAATTGATGTTGAGGCAACTGTGCACATTGGGGTTGAGGCAACTGTGCACATTGGTGTTGAGGCACCTTTGCACATTGGTGTTGAGGCAACTGTGCACATTGGTGTTCAGGCAACTTTGCACATTGATGTTGAGGCAACTTTGCATATTGATGTTGAGGCAGATTTGCACATTGGTGTTGAGGCAACTGTGCACATTGATGTTGAGGCAACTGTGCACATTGGTGTTCAGGCAACTTTGCACATTGGTGTTCAGGCAACTTTGCACATTGGTGTTGAGGCAACTGTGCACATTTGTGTTGAGGCAAATTTGCACATTGATGTCTCCAAGCTCTTTTCACTTCCCACCCAATTCACCCATTTTGTGTCTAAAATGCAGGAAGTAACCCAGGTGAAAGCAAAACAGGAAGGAGGGCCCTGGCACTGGATCACCAAATGGATTGGAAGTTGGAAAGCCCCATTTAATGTTCTGCTTGCACCTGTGTTACTTCCTGCCTTTTAGGCACAACATGGGTGAATTGGGTGGGAAGTGAAAAAGGCTAATATGGCAGCAAACCGTTTGAAAAAGTTGAACATGAAGAAATCCTGTAAGGTGGCGTCAGTCAACTGCACACAGAATGCTGCATGTTTACCAACCCAGCCAGACGGTGATGCTTTATACCTAAAGGAGAGAGAGAGAGAGAGAGAGAGAGAGAGAGAGAGAGAGAGAGAGAGAGAGAGAGAGAGAGAGATGAAAATATAATGCTAGTGAGTCCAGCTTTCTCTGGACTACGCTCTTTTTGATTTGTCACTGAACTGTCCAAACCCAACACCAGGATTCAGCTCGGCCAATAGGGTGAAGCTACAGGGTCTGTCAGAGGGAAGGGACACTTTTCTCTGGACCAAGCATACAAATGTTTATGTGCACATAAGAATTTCATAAACAAAACAAACACAACGTAACAATTATGGTTAAAATGTGCTCTTTTTAATCATATATGTCATTTGTATTTCACACATTTTGTAGTTCACACATTCTTTAGGCCAATTTCACACATTCTGAAAATCATCTCGCGACCCACCCAGTGGTGTCCCGCAACCCCCGGGGGGACCCCCACTTTGGGAACCACTGCTATAGACTGTTGCAGACCCACTTTAAGATAATATGCAGGATTAAAAAGTTCAAGTCATTGATTTATTTACTTCTGCTATTATAGACTACATCCGTTTACAGTATATGTAAAGAATAGGCAGGACATAATGATGTGGCCTTCATACTGCAGAGAATATAAAAGTCCCTGGATTTTCCTTTGAGGCGTTGGGGATTTACTCATTAGTGCACAGAAAGCTTTTACTTTCTTTTCTGTTTTTTTCAGTTGCCTGACTGAAACAAGTGCCCCTCCCCCTCCCTGCACACCATTTTAATGCCATTTCATTTGTTTCTTAGCTAACAATGGCCACAGACTCAGCCCTTTGTCTGTGTGTGTGTGTGTGTGTGTGTGTGTGTGTGTTCGTCCGTGCGTGTGTCTGTGTGTGTGTGTGTGTGTGTTCGTCCGTGCGTGCGTGTGTGTGTGTGTGTGTGTGTGTTCATTGTGCGTGTGTGTGTGTGTGTGTGTGTGTGTTTGTCTGTGCATGTGTGTGTGTGTGTGTGTTCATCCGTGTGTGTGTGTGTGTGTGTGTGTGTGTGTGTGTGTGTGTGTGTGTGTGTGTGTGTACGTATGCGTGCGTGCGTGTGCGTGCATGTGTGTGTGTGTGTGCGTGTGTTCATCTGTGCATGTGTGTGTGTGTGTGTGTGTGTGTGTGTGTTCATCCGTGCATGCGTGTGTGTGTGTGTGTGTGTGTGCATGTGCATGTGCGTGTGTGTGTGTGCATGTGCATGTGTGTGTGTGCGTGTGTGTGTGCGTGTGCGTGTGCGTGTGTGTGTGTGTGTGTGTGCGTGTGCATGTGTGTGTCTGTATTCCCGTGGACGCACATGTGTGGGGTGTCAGTGGACAAGAATGTGCCCGTCTGTGAGACTAATCATGCGGCGCTCTTACTCACAGCGTTGGAGTGAAAGCATGCCTCTGTCCCCCACCTTCTGCTCAGAGAAGTCTGCAGACTGCAGCGAGAGAGGGAGAGTCACACAGACAAATCTGAGCCAAAGCTCAGATGGAATTTCCTTTGTGCTAATTTTCCCACGATATTATGACCTTCATAGCCTATTTCTCAGTTGGGAGAGCGATGCCACAAACGATGAGTGTAGTCAGAGGCAGGGGGAGATTTTTGTGGTGGTGGTTTGTAGACTGGACTGGAGCAGATGACATGATGGAATGGAGTTACAGTTTGTGAGCACAGAAATTGTAGCGGATCCAGAACAAGCATCTCCCATTGATTCTGTTACCAGATGTAGCCTAACCCAGTGGTTCTCAAGCTTTTTCACATCAAGGACCCCTAAACTGACACCAATTAGACCACGGACCCCCACTGATAAGATTTTGTCGCAGGGTCCCCCATCTGATAAGATTTTGTGGGTCCCCCATCTGATAAAAGTTTTACTTTTAGATGATTTATGAGCCTACAGAAAGTGTATGAACCAAATAGTCATACATTCTGTCATTGTGTTACTTATGGATGGAATTATAATGAAAATAAATTAGCCCCCCTTCTGCTGGGGACCCGCTGGAACCCCCTCAAGGACCCCTGGGGGTCACCGGACCCTACTTTGAGAACCACTGGCCTAACCTCATCCTTACATAGCTTTATAAAGTAAGGGCCAAACAAAATGTCCTCACTTCCCCAAACGTATAGTAATCCTTGGAATTGAGTTCTGGTGGGCTGTGGAAACCAGCGTCCGATCCTCAAAGCCATGTCCTCCTGCAGCTCTATCTAGCCCAAAGTCTTGGATTAAGAGTCCCACTCAAACAGGAGAGCACTCCACCCTGCCATGGCCTGTTTGACTCAGATAAGGCTTCACGTAGGCAATTAGTCCTGCTCTTTAGTTCGGTTTGAAATCCTCTGTCTCGCCCGAATATATCTCAACTTTTAATGAGAAAGAGATTTAAAATAGTGAAAATAAGTTGTTGGGACAATGGACTCAGGATGAGTGATTTCTTTTAGGAGTGTCATGGAAGCCCATTGTTTGGAGCTGAGGGCCTACGGTTTATTGCAGTGTGTTAAAATTGTGAGGTTTCAGCTAACTATAAAGCATCATACCGAGCATATTCACTGAGATGTGTTAGCTATAGCCTAAACCTGGAAGAGAAAGACTTAAATATTGTGTCATCCCATCCTCAAAATGTCACTGCACTATAAACAAGGCTTTTCCGACAGCCAACTTAACACGATTCTCCTCAGTGAGTTTTACCTTCCTATCAATAATCATGTTAGATGAGTAGGTGCCATGTTTTCATTTGAGGAAGGATGATATGTGGTGGGTGTGAGAGAGCGGGTAGTGCAGCTAGGGCGTGCTTGCAGCGTGGTGGGTGTGAGAGAGTGGGTAGTGCAGCTAGGGCGTGCTTGCAGCGTGGTGGGTGTGAGAGAGTGGGTAGTGCAGCTAGGGCGTGCTTGCAGCGTGGTGGGTGTGAGAGAGCGGGTAGTGCAGCTAGGGTGTGCTTGCAGCGTGGTGGGTGTGAGAGAGCGGGTAGTGCAGCTAGGGCGTGCTTGCAGCGTGGTGGGTGTGAGAGAGTGGGTAGTGCAGCTAGGGCGTGCTTGCAGCGTGGTGGGTGTGAGAGAGCGGGTAGTGCAGCTAGGGTGTGCTTGCAGCGTGGTGGGTGTGAGAGAGCAGGTAGTGCAGCTAGGGCGTGCTTGCAGCGTGGTGGGTGTGAGAGAGCGGGTAGTGCAGCTAGGGCGTGCTTGCAGCGTGGTGGGTGTGAGAGAGCAGGTAGTGCAGCTAGGGCAGGCTTGCAGCGTGGTGGGTGTGAGAGAGCGGGTAGTGCAGCTAGGGCGTGCTTGCAGCGTGGTGGTTGTGAGAGAGCGGGTAGTGCAGCTAGGGCGTGCTTGCAGCGTGGTGGGTGTGAGAGAGTGGGTAGTGCAGCTAGGGCGTGCTTGCAGCGTGGTGGGTGTGAGAGAGCGGGTAGTGCAGCTAGGGCGTGCTTGCAGCGTGGTGGGTGTGAGAGAGCGGGTAGTGCAGCTAGGGCGTGCTTGCAGCGTGGTGGGTGTGAGAGAGCGGGTAGTGCAGCTAGGGCGTGCTTGCAGCGTGGTGGTGGGTGTGAGAGAGCGGGTAGTGCAGCTAGGGCGTGCTTGCAGCATGGTGGGTGTAATAATAATACTGAAGAGTGCCTTGTAACTTATTTAAAACAGAAATAATGTTTCATGTTTGTTAATTTGAGTATATATTTTAACTAAAACTGTCGGCTGTGTTTTTTATGTGTTTTTTATATGTGCATTGCTTTGCTGCTTGTTTTTTCGATTATTTTTTTGTAAAGCACCTTGAATTGCCTTTGTGTATGAAAGGTGCTATATAAATAAAATTTGACTTGACTTGACTTGACTTGGGTGTGAGAGAGTGGGTAGTGCAGCTATAGGGCGTGCTTGCAGCGTGGTGGGTGTGAGAGAGCGGGTAGTGCAGCTAGGGCGTGCTTGCAACATGGTGGTGGGTGTGAGAGAGCGGGTACTGCATTTAGGGCGTGCTTGCAGCGTGGTGGGTGTGAGAGAGCGGGTACTGCATTTAGGGCGTGCTTGCAGTGTGGTGGGTGTGAGAGAGTGGGTAGTGCAGCTAGGGCGTGCTTGCAGCGTGGTGGGTGTGAGAGAGCGGGTAGTGCAGCTAGGGCGTGCTTGCAGCGTGGTGGGTGTAAGAGAGCGGGTAGTGCAGCTAGGGCATGCTTGCAGCGTGGTGGGTGTGAGAGAGTGGGTAGTGCATCTAGGGCGTGCTTGCAGCATGGTGGGTGTGAGAGAGTGGGTAGTGCAGCTAGGGCGTGCTTGCAGCGTGGTGGTTGTGAGAGAGCGGGTAGTGCAGCTAGGTTGTGCTTGCAGCGTGGTGGGTGTGAGAGAGTGGGTAGTGCAGCTAGGGCGTGCTTGCAGCGTGGTGGGTGTGAGAGAGTGGGTAGTGCAGCTAGGGCGTGCTTGCAGCGTGGTGGGTGTGAGAGAGCGGGTAGTGCAGCTAGGGCGTGCTTGCAGCGTGGTGGGTGTGAGAGAGCGGGTAGTGCAGCTAGGGCGTGCTTGCAGCGTGGTGGTGGGTGTGAGAGAGCGGGTAGTGCAGCTAGGGCGTGCTTGCAGCATGGTGGGTGTGAGAGAGTGGGTAGTGCAGCTATAGGGCGTGCTTGCAGCGTGGTGGGTGTGAGAGAGCGGGTAGTGCAGCTAGGGCGTGCTTGCAGCATGGTGGTGGGTGTGAGAGAGCGGGTACTGCATTTAGGGCGTGCTTGCAGCGTGGTGGGTGTGAGAGAGCGGGTACTGCATTTAGGGCGTGCTTGCAGTGTGGTGGGTGTGAGAGAGTGGGTAGTGCAGCTAGGGCGTGCTTGCAGCGTGGTGGGTGTGAGAGAGCGGGTAGTGCAGCTAGGGCGTGCTTGCAGCGTGGTGGGTGTAAGAGAGCGGGTAGTGCAGCTAGGGCATGCTTGCAGCGTGGTGGGTGTGAGAGAGTGGGTAGTGCATCTAGGGCGTGCTTGCAGCGTGGTGGGTGTGAGAGAGTGGGTAGTGCAGCTAGGGCGTGCTTGCAGCGTGGTGGGTGTGAGAGAGTGGGTAGTGCAGCTAGGGCGTGCTTGCAGCGTGGTGGGTGTGAGAGAGCGGGTAGTGCAGCTAGGGTGTGCTTGCAGCGTGGTGGGTGTGAGAGAGCGGGTAGTGCAGCTAGGGCGTGCTTGCAGCGTGGTGGGTGTGAGAGAGCAGGTAGTGCAGCTAGGGCGGGCTTGCAGCGTGGTGGGTGTGAGAGAGCGGGTAGTGCAGCTAGGGCGTGCTTGCAGCGTGGTGGTTGTGAGAGAGCGGGTAGTGCAGCTAGGGCGTGCTTGCAGCGTGGTGGGTGTGAGAGAGTGGGTAGTGCAGCTAGGGCGTGCTTGCAGCGTGGTGGGTGTGAGAGAGTGGGTAGTGCAGCTATAGGGCGTGCTTGCAGCGTGGTGGGTGTGAGAGAGCGGGTAGTGCAGCTAGGGCGTGCTTGCAGCATGGTGGTGGGTGTGAGAGAGCGGGTACTGCATTTAGGGCGTGCTTGCAGCGTGGTGGGTGTGAGAGAGCGGGTACTGCATTTAGGGCGTGCTTGCAGTGTGGTGGGTGTAAGAGAGCGGGTAGTGCAGCTAGGGCATGCTTGCAGCGTGGTGGGTGTGAGAGAGTGGGTAGTGCATCTAGGGCGTGCTTGCAGCGTGGTGGGTGTGAGAGAGTGGGTAGTGCAGCTAGGGCGTGCTTGCAGCGTGGTGGGTGTGAGAGAGTGGGTAGTGCAGCTAGGGCGTGCTTGCAGCGTGGTGGGTGTGAGAGAGCGGGTAGTGCAGCTAGGGTGTGCTTGCAGCGTGGTGGGTGTGAGAGAGCGGGTAGTGCAGCTAGGGCGTGCTTGCAGCGTGGTGGGTGTGAGAGAGCAGGTAGTGCAGCTAGGGCGGGCTTGCAGCGTGGTGGGTGTGAGAGAGCGGGTAGTGCAGCTAGGGCGTGCTTGCAGCGTGGTGGTTGTGAGAGAGCGGGTAGTGCAGCTAGGGCGTGCTTGCAGCGTGGTGGGTGTGAGAGAGTGGGTAGTGCAGCTAGGGCGTGCTTGCAGCGTGGTGGGTGTGAGAGAGTGGGTAGTGCAGCTATAGGGCGTGCTTGCAGCGTGGTGGGTGTGAGAGAGCGGGTAGTGCAGCTAGGGCGTGCTTGCAGCATGGTGGTGGGTGTGAGAGAGCGGGTACTGCATTTAGGGCGTGCTTGCAGCGTGGTGGGTGTGAGAGAGCGGGTACTGCATTTAGGGCGTGCTTGCAGTGTGGTGGGTGTGAGAGAGTGGGTAGTGCAGCTAGGGCGTGCTTGCAGCGTGGTGGGTGTGAGAGAGCGGGTAGTGCAGCTAGGGCGTGCTTGCAGCGTGGTGGGTGTGAGAGAGCGGGTAGTGCAGCTAGGGCATGCTTGCAGCGTGGTGGGTGTGAGAGAATGGGTAGTGCATCTAGGGCGTGCTTGCAGCGTGGTGGGTGTGAGAGAGCGGGTAGTGCAGCTAGGGCGTGCTTGCAGCCTGGTGGTGGGTGTGAGAGAGTGGGTAGTGCAGCTAGGGCATGCTTGCAGCGTGGTGGGTGTGAGAGAGTGGGTAGTGCAGCTAGGGCATGCTTGCAGCGTGGTGGGTGTGAGAGAGTGGGTAGTGCAGCTAGGGCATGCTTGCAGCGTGGTGGGTGTGAAAGAGTGGGTAGTGCAGCTAGGGCGTGCTTGCAGCGTGGTGGGTGTGAGAGAGCGGGTAGTGCAGCTAGGGCGGGCTTGCAGCGTGGTGGGTGTGAGAGAGCGGGTAGTGCAGCTAGGGCGTGCTTGCAGCGTGGTGGTTGTGAGAGAGCGGGTAGTGCAGCTAGGGCGTGCTTGCAGCGTGGTGGGTGTGAGAGAGCGGGTAGTGCAGCTAGGGCGTGCTTGCAGCGTGGTGGGTGTGAGAGAGCGGGTAGTGCAGCTAGGGCGTGCTTGCAGCGTGGTGGGTGTGAGAGAGCGGGTAGTGCAGCTAGGGCGTGCTTGCAGCGTGGTGGGTGTGAGAGAGCGGGTAGTGCAGCTAGGGCGTGCTTGCAGCGTGGTGGTGGGTGTGAGAGAGCGGGTAGTGCAGCTAGGGCGTGCTTGCAGCATGGTGGGTGTGAGAGAGTGGGTAGTGCAGCTATAGGGCGTGCTTGCAGCGTGGTGGGTGTGAGAGAGCGGGTAGTGCAGCTAGGGCGTGCTTGCAGCATGGTGGTGGGTGTGAGAGAGCGGGTACTGCATTTAGGGCGTGCTTGCAGCGTGGTGGGTGTGAGAGAGCGGGTACTGCATTTAGGGCGTGCTTGCAGTGTGGTGGGTGTGAGAGAGTGGGTAGTGCAGCTAGGGCGTGCTTGCAGCGTGTTGGGTGTGAGAGAGCGGGTAGTGCAGCTAGGGCGTGCTTGCAGCGTGGTGGGTGTGAGAGAGCGGGTAGTGCAGCTAGGGCATGCTTGCAGCGTGGTGGGTGTGAGAGAGTGGGTAGTGCATCTAGGGCGTGCTTGCAGCGTAGTGGGTGTGAGAGAGCGGGTAGTGCAGCTAGGGCGTGCTTGCAGCCTGGTGGTGGGTGTGAGAGAGTGGGTAGTGCAGCTAGGGCATGCTTGCAGCGTGGTGGGTGTGAGAGAGTGGGTAGTGCATCTAGGGCGTGCTTGCAGCCTGGTGGTGGGTGTGAGAGACTGGGTAGTGCAGCTAGGGCGTGCTTGCAGCGTGGTGGGTGTGAGAGAGCGGGTAGTGCAGCTAGGGCATGCTTGCAGCGTGGTGGGTGTGAGAGAGTGGGTAGTGCATCTAGGGCGTGCTTCCAGCGTGGTGGGTGTGAGAGAGTGGGTAGTGCAGCTAGGGCATGCTTGCAGCGTGGTGGTGGGTGTGAGAGAGCGGGTAGTGCAGCTAGGGCGTGCTTGCAGCGTGGTGGGTGTGAGAGAGCGGGTAGTGCAGCTAGGGCGTGCTTGCAGCGTGGTGGTGGGTGTGAGAGAGCGGGTAGTGCAGCTAGGGCGTGCTTGCAGCGTGGTGGTGGGTGTGAGAGAGCGGGTAGTGCAGCTAGGGCGTGCTTGCAGCGTGGTGGGTGTGAGAGAGCAGGTAGTGTAGCTAGGGCATGCTTGCAGCGTGGTGGGTGTGAGAGAGTGGGTAGTGCATCTAGGGCGTGCTTGCAGTGTGGTGGGTGTGAGAGAGCGGGTAGTGCAGCTAGGGCGTGCTTGCAGCCTGGTGGTGGGTGTGAGAGAGTGGGTAGTGCAGCTAGGGCATGCTTGCAGCGTGGTGGGTGTGAGAGAGTGGGTAGTGCATCTAGGGTGTGCTTGCAGCGTGGTGGGTGTGAGAGAGCGGGTAGTGCAGCTAGGGCATGCTTGCAGCGTGGTGGGTGTGAGAGAGTGGGTAGTGCAGCTAGGGCATGCTTGCAGCGTGGTGGGTGTGAGAGAGTGGGTAGTGCATCTAGGGTGTGCTTGCAGCGTGGTGGGTGTGAGAGAGCGGGTAGTGCAGCTAGGGCATGCTTGCAGCGTGGTGGGTGTGAGAGAGTGGGTAGTGCAGCTAGGGCATGCTTGCAGCGTGGTGGTGGGTGTGAGAGAGCGGGTAGTGCAGCTAGGCCGTGCTTGCAGCGTGGTGGGTGTGAGAGAGTGGGTAGTGCAGCTAGGGCGTGCTTGCAGCGTGGTGGTGGGAGTGAGAGAGTGGGTAGTGCAGCTAGGGCGTGCTTGCAGCGTGGTGGGTGTGAGAGAGTGGGTAGTGCAGCTAGGGCGTGCTTGCAGCGTGGTGGGTGTGAGAGAGCCGGTAGTGCAGCTAGGGCGTGCTTGCAGCATGGTGGTGGGTGTGAGAGAGTGGGTAGTGCAGCTAGGCCATGCTTGCAGCGTGGTGGTGGGTGTGAGAGAGCGGGTAGTGCAGCTAGGGCGTGCTTGCAGCGTGGTGGGTGTGAGAGAGTGGGTAGTGCAGCTAGGGCATGCTTGCAGCGTGGTGGGTGTGAGAGAGTGGGTAGTGCAGCTAGTGCGTGCTTGCAGCGTGGTGGGTGTGAGAGAGTGGGTAGTGCAGCTAGGGCGTGCTTGCAGCGTGGTGGGTGTGAGAGAGCCGGTAGTGCAGCTAGGGCGTGCTTGCAGCATGGTGGTGGGTGTGAGAGAGTGGGTAGTGCAGCTAGGGCGTGCTTGCAGCGTGGTGGTGGGTGTGAGAGAGCGGGTAGTGCAGCTAGGGCGTGCTTGCAGCGTGGTGGGTGTGAGAGAGCGGGTAGTGCAGCTAGGGCGTGCTTGCAGCGTGGTGGGTGTGAGAGAGTGGGTAGTGCAGCTAGGGCGTGCTTGCAGCGTGGTAGTGGGTGTGAGAGAGTGGGTAGTACAGCTAGGGCGTGCTTGCAGCGTGGTGGGTGTGAGAGAGCGGGTAGTGCAGCTAGGGCGTGCTTGCAGCGTGGTGGGTGTGAGAGAGCGGGTAGTGCAGCTAGGGCGTGCTTGCAGCGTGGTGGGTGTGAGAGAGTGGGTAGTGCAGCTAGGGCGTGCTTGCAGCGTGGTGGGTGTGAGAGAGCGGGTAGTGCAGCTAGGGCGTGCTTGCAGCGTGCGTTGAAATACGCTGCCAGTTATAAATCAATGTGCAGATCATGAATCACGACTACAACACCTGCTGGCTTTAATGTGAAACCCCCCCGCTGAATTCTGGAACCACCTGCCGCACTTCATCATCTGTCTCAATATAATCTTTGTTACTACTCGCTGCTCCGGGGCTCGTGAATAAGTTGCTCTGATCTCTTTGCCATAAAAACGTGCTGTGCGTACGGTCCGAGCAATTCCGTCCGCCCGCCGCTGCTTTACAAAAGGCGAGGCTTGTTCATTCTTCTGACACCGGCAGCGCCCCCCCCCCCCCCCCCCCCCCTCCCCCTCCCCTGCTGCTGACATGCGAGAAACCTTGGAAATGGCTGTCAACACACGCGAGAGGAGGTGGAGATATGAAAGGTCTCTCACCTCAGGCCATAAGACGAGCCGCGGGTTGCCCGGAGATAAAGAAGAAATCACACAGCATCATGCATTATACAGACTGCATGGTGAGCGCGGCTCCTGAGTAACGATTGAAGACAGCTACCATTAGCCTCAAGCCTCACTTAAATGAACAAGACACCTCAATTGCACCCCTGGGAGATGATACGTCATTACAGATCAGGAGGCAGGCCAAAATCGGGTTTCCCATCCTCCTGAAGAAATAATATTTAGAGAGAAATGTGTTTTGGGATAAACATCAGAAGTTAGGATGGTCACAGATTAGCAAGGGGGGAAAGAGTACTGTACAAAAAATCTACTCAATTACAGTAACTAGAGTAAATGTAATTAGTTACTTTTTCCACCTCTGCAATGGACATGAACACAGGAATTTTCTCATCATCGACTTGGATCAAAACAGTGACAGGCAGGGTAGTGTAGTGTAGTGTAGGGCACCCGGGTTCAATTCCCGGCAGTGGTACTTCCGGCTTGGTCAGACGGTCCTACCCATGTCTGCGGGTGGGACCCCCCAACGTCACCTCCCTGGGCTAAACCCCCGATCTCTCCACACCCTAGAAACGCCCCTGGTTTTAAGTGATGTCATTTAAGAAAACAATACAGCATTAAGTATGCTGACATCATCGCCTTCATCAAGTATCAGCAAGGGCCATTGTGTTGAAAGTTAATCCCTTTCGGAAAGGCCTTATCAGCCCTCATATTGGGCTTAAAACCAGGGCCAGAAACAGATAGAAGATAAGCTGTCACAGCAGGTTTATTCCTTCTGTCCTTAAGAGAAAGTGACAGTTGGAGACTCATTTCACCCGCTACATCTACAGGCATTGCAGAAGCATTTGTTAGTGTGATGTGGCCCTACCGCAGTGAAGGGCCATTTCACTTTCCTTTTTCCCTCAGCATCAATAGGTTGTTTATATGCACACATTAAAGGAAAAGCCAAATGAACCTTTATTCAAATGGATTTAGGTGCTAGGCTAATGTCAAACAAAGAAGCCTGAGGGGATTCCGCCTAACACAATTACTTCATACAGAATTGCGAGTACAAAGGCTCTGCTCTGCAATTAAGTTCCTTGTTCTGTTCCAAGTCATGAATATCTCATCATGGTCACAGGGCAAAACCAGGAGATTCAAAATTGAGACATAATACTACTCATGCAGTCGGTGCAGTTTTTCTGCTTATTCTGAGTTTCACAGCCTATAAATGTGTATGCTCTTCTCTCTCTCTCTCCCCCTCTCTCTCTTTTTGCAAGGTGCAGCAGTCTTTTATTCAATCATGAGAGGCCAGTTGGTAGGATTTAACAAACTTTATTTAGCAATCGGCATGCATGGCAAATACTTTGGCGCATGACTCCATTGGCCAGTGGCGCTGCTCTTGAGGCAAGAGGAGGGCATCTGCATAGGCTAGGATAGGGGATCCCCCCCCCCCCCCCCGTGGGGGATCCTACAGGAGTCAAGACTCGTTGGTGGCGGACTGGGGAGGTGGGTGGAGCAAAACAACGCTTCAGATGACGGCTTCAGGGGAGATGGACTGCCGTGAAGCTCGGCCAGAGAGAGAGAGGTGACGTAGAACCCTTGCTATATATATGAGAATGAACTGACGTCATATCTGACGTCATTGCAGACGTCATACTTGGACTTTGACTGACCACAACATAGCTGACGTCATACTAGAACTTGACGTCACGGGGTGATCAGGTTATGCAGGTTATGTTTTCGGTGCTTGGCTGGCATCAGCTCTCGTTTGTCGTCTAAACCTCGTTATCACATTGTCATTCAATCAAATAGTAGTGTAGCATTTGAGCGGGATTCGATCCGGCGAGCTCTCGCACTCCAGGCATCCGCCATATCCAGTCGGCTAAAGGGCCGCTAGTCAAGCGGACATGTTGGAGTCCGAGTGTTACAGTAGTAGCCTATTGTGTTTAAAATATGCAACATTTGCTCCAGTTGTTTTGGACTTTGCCCACGCTCGGCTTCCAAGGATAACTACAAGTCCATTATCCATGGACTACAAAGACCCCACAGGTCTGTAAAATGGCGAATGAATCCTAAGGCGCCTACAGCATGAAGTCAACAGCTAAGTAAAACAAAATCCCTCAGCTAATGCAGGCATGTAATAATCCTCTGGAGTTTCCTGATAGCTCGTTTTAAGACATTGTTTGTTTACTCATTAGAAAGAAACATTAGCTCTGTGAACACCTGTTTAAACGTGGGAGGTTTGTTAAGGAATTTAATTTTTACACAGTATCCATTTTAAGGAGTAATGTAAATCAATACCCTAAACCACAAAATACCTAATTACAGTCACACACTCATTTTGCTGGCTTCTGTTATAGTGACAAGATGGTGGCCTTGTTGCTGCCCATCACTCTCAGCTTTGTTTCTATAAATAAAGATAACATTGTAAAGATAAAGTTGTTGTTGTTGTTGTTGTTGAAATGGAAATGCAATGAAACCCTTCATAAATTAAAGCTTGACTCCAGTAGGTCCCTAGCAGCAGGTCCTGGAGTGCAAAGATCGACACTATCATATTGACTGGTTCATCCCATCTCCTTCTCATATTAGTTTCCCTCTAGTATAAATGACTCAGTAGTGCAGTCAGTTGGCATGGGAGTGTTTGAGAGGGAACATGAGCCACTCCACCTTTCAGTCAAGAAGGACATGGTCATGCTTCAATAATTATGTTACAGGTTGGAATTAGAGGCCTTGGCAGATTTTTACCAAATGACAGTCATTTCTCTTTGCAAGCTGTTCTGCTCCGCTGCACAAATAACAGTCTTCCTCTGAGGTGATGCCATCACATAGGCGGTGCAGACGGCACTCTCTAAACACATTGTAATCATCTCCCCTTTGACCGACGTGGGCTTTCTCTGCACTGCTGCAATACAAAGCAAGGAGATGATGTGGACTGTGACCGCACACATGATCAATTTGGCATTATGGCATGACAATGATTTTCGCTGTTGGTGGCTCCAGGTGGAGTTGTCTGTTTGCCAATTGATGTAGAACCAGGAAACCTGCGAAGAATAATGTGTTGCCATCAGGTAGACCCGGTTATCTAAGCCCAGAGAGCCTTCAAATGAGTTTTTGTTCCAAAACAGAGTACAGGGTAGACAGAGAGCTTTGAAAGCCAGAAGTCACACAGCACCAGCAAAAGTAATGGTGGTTGAGCCATTGGTATTGATCAGCAACCCTATCGAACCAGATCTATTATGGTCATTCTGTGCTCCTGGACAGGGAAGACCCCCTTTAGGGGGATGAAGACTCCACCTATAGGTGATATGCCTAGTTGTTTAAAATCGAAATATCCACCATTGGCAGACATACTAGCTGGCTTAGATGGTAATAGATGTCCTCTATATTTTAAGATGCTCATGGACTGATGATGATGGACTTCAGGAACATGAAATATTTTCCTCACAATGGCCAAGTAGAGTTTTGGAGAGAAATCTGATGTTTCAATGTATCTGGAACATGTCAAGTTGACCTGCTCTGATACTGTAGCTCTCTGTTTTGTGACCTTCTGATGAAGTTGCCCGCTGTGACAATACTGCTGACAAAGGAAATCAATCAGTTTTGTTTTCTCTCCACTGCCTCATACGGGGACTCGGGGAGGTGACCTAGTCCTGAACAATTAGGTCATGAGGATGTCCTGCACCACTGGAGAAAATCTAATATCGTATGTGAACGCTCACATTTAGGGCTTGTTGTATAGCAATAACAGTGTTCTCAAGAGGTTGCCGGCAGTCAAGAAGAAACACCACAAACTTCAGTAGTGTGGACATTGGCTCTGTAGAGGAGGTTTTCTTTTATTAAATCAAACAGGACATCCAGTATTTGAATGTGATGCAGCCAAAGAGAGTAATCTCTTGGTAAGCCTGAAATAATAACTTCCCCTGCCGCCAAAAGCAGGGCGCAGTTTGCTCCGGTGGGAGACAGAAAACAAATAAACACACATATTCAGCTGACATTTTCCAAGAGTTGAGACAGTTTATGTAAACAACAAGAACAGACATCATGCAAACAAAGACATTGTATTGTTGCTTTGGTAGATCATTTGACAGTGCATAATTAAGCATTCATGCAGTTTTGGATTAAAACAGCAATACCACTCTTGAGGAGTGGCAAAGGGAAAATGTGTAATCTCCCATAAATTGTAAAACCGTCTATGTTGTTCTTATTCAGTTTAGTCTGTTTGTATTATTTCTACTAATGAGGGTGAGACAGACTCAAGATGTGCCCAGTTGTAATTGTCATTTTCTGGTTATGATATATTGTTTGTCATTACTCTTAAGTGGTAATTATGAAGTAATTACCTGTAGTCAGTACCACAATTGTAGTATACCATCCTAGACAGTGTATAATCAATCACTATGAATCATGATCTGTCTGGTGCTTTCCTCTTTGTGTTTTGAAGTGTGGAGGCACTGCATCATTCAGAAACCACTCCCAAAATGTGGGGGAACAAAAACTCCCTCCCCAATCCTGGTGTTCTCCTATGTCACGTGTTGCACACAAAGATCATATATACGGAAGATGAACACTCCAACTTACTTCCTTGACAGCTAGATCCACATTTTTCTTCTCGCCAATTCTCAATGGCTTCCTTGTTTTGCTCGGGTGTACAAAACAACTTTAATTGATTTTTTACATTTGGTGTCTGCGCAGCCCACCACACAACAGCTTTTAGCTATATAGGAAAATGACGCTGGTGTATGGAAGTGAATGGGGAGCTTTCCCCCGTGAAGGGTGTGGCCTATTTCATGCAGTGTCTCTATTCACTCTGAGAGCGACCTGGGGGGAATCCATGTTCATCTGCTGTCAGTGTCTGGAGTTTTCGCCATGCCTCATTTGCTAGCTGTCACAGCGCAGCTGGCTTCAACAACATGACTAGCGAAGTAAATAAATAAATAATCCTCTCTTCTTCTAACCTCGTCACTCCCCCTCCTTCTTGTCCTTTCAACTGGATGAAAAGCTGGCGAGCCGCTGAGGTCTACAGTGGCAGCAATCTTCAGTTTGTAGTCCCAGCTGAAGGCCTTCCTGCTGCCGTACCAGAGAAATGAACTTTGTTACTGTGGTGTATGTGGATACACCGTTGTAGCTGTACCTTTAAGAGAAGCCGAGCAGCTTTACGACAGCTGCCGGAAAGCGTCAGTGAGTGTCAGAGTGTCGTGGTTGATGCGTGTTGGTGTGACGGCTGCCTGTAACCGCATGTGAATAAATCATTGACAGCACGTCGTGGTCCGCAGTTTCTACAAACATAACAGTTACACCATATGGAGCATTGCATAAGAGACTTCAGTTTGTAGTCCCAGCTGAAGGCCTTTGTGCTGCCGTACCAGAGAAATGAACTGTGTTACACCATGAGGAACATTGCTTTAGAGAAACTAAAGGTATCTACAGTTGCTTCTTGGATCTTGGCTGGCAGCCGAATGGTCAGATGCCAATTGAAGTTAGCTGCATCTGTATGTTCCAAATCTCATCAAGGAATATTAGTGGGGAAATAAAAGTGCAGAGAGAGAGAGAGAGAGAGAGAGAGAGAGAGAGAGAAATAAAGAGAGACTGTGTGTGTGTGTGTGTGTGTGTGTGTGTGTGTGTGTGTGTGTGTGTGAGTGACAGAGAGAGAGAGAGAGAGAGAGAGAGAGAGAGAGAGAGCACCAGTGGCACCTGCATTACATTACTGGCTTATTGGATGGGAGACTGGTGCTGGAAGTGGTGTTAGAGGACCAGTAGGAGGTGCTGTTGCATCTGGTCTTATGAATAATATAATATCCCCATCCACATTGTCGGGCAGAAACAGGTACTCTGTGAGTGAGCACCGTCCTTCGGATGAGACGTTGAACCAAGGTCCTGACTCTCCCATGCATGGTCATTAAAGATCCCATCGACACTCTTCACAAGAGTAGGGGTGTAACCCTGGGAGTGTAGCCCTGGGAGTTGTAACCCCGGTGCCCTGGCTAAATTCCCACACAGGCGTTCCTTCCATCATGGCCACCTAATCATCCCTCGAAATCTAATTGGCACATTCAGTCCTAAAGTCTCCACCGTGATAGCTGATACGTGGCAATGTGCAATAAAAAAACGCATCTGTAGAACAAGCAAAGTGTGTCAGATCACATTTGAGCTACTTCATGATCATGATGATGTTTGATATAATACAGGTATTCACGTCAAAAGAAACGTGGGAAGAAAATAACTTCCAAATTGGCACAAAGTATAATCATAATAGAAGGACTGGAAGCATCTTACATTCATAACTTTAAAGATGTATTGAAGCTTCAAAAGCACAACAGGACATACAGGTAATGAGCAGGTGAACATACATAGGCTATACGCATGCAAAATATGCAATGCTGTTCCTCAGGCGACATTCTCAATGTGACATGTTTCTAACTCACCGCTCTGACAACTGCATGTTTATAACCTATTATGTTCCCCTGCTCATTATGGCCTGTTTTCTACTGATGTGCTTTTGAAGCTTCATTCAATCTTTCAAGTTGCGAATGTAAGATGTTTCCAGTCCTTCAATTATGCAATTTGGAAGTTATTTTCTTCCTACTGGTTTTGGACGTGGATAACTGTATTCTATCAAACATCGTCATGATCATGAACATCAAAAGTGACCTGACACACTTTACTTGCTCTAAAGATGTTTGTGAAGTTTGATTGTGTTGCTGTCAACTGATCGTGTGTTGGAATTTATAAAGGATCTCAGGAAACAAATGAACTGGATATTTACAATTTCCCATTTGGCACACACTTTTATCCACAACGATGTAGACATGAGATTTTAATACAACTCAAGCAAGGATCTAGTCAGGAGAGAACTATGATGGTATTATTGATGTTATTGGGTCTGATATTATTGATGGGTAGATACAGTAACAAATGTGATACAGTGCTCTTTGCAGGAACAGTAAGCATTGTATAGCCTCACCTCGTATGCATTAGGCATGTGACTGCACCACTTTATTGATATTTGGATCCAGTCATCCAGATTGACTTTTCTAAGCATATCAAATTGAGAAGCACATTTTTCGTTCAGACAGGTTTGTTTTTTTAAGGAGGATGTGAAACGCCTACCAAACTCGTCAAATAACATCAAAGGCCCACATCTCAAGCGACTGGAGAATGAACATAAACAGAACATTTTTAATTTCTCACCATGTCTTAAGCAAACTGCTTGGGCAAACATATTTGTAAGTGAAGAGTAATTGTCCATTTGCACATTAATTATATCTTTTCAGCACAGTAGCATCCCCACAGACAGCATACATATTCTTCCACATTCTCCCCCGTCTCTCTCTTCTCTCTCTCCCTCACTCAATCTCTCTCTTGCACACATGCGCACACGCGCACACACACACACACACACACACACACACACACACACACACACACACACACACACACACACACACACACAGGTGGGGCCAGTGGCCATGGTTCAGCTGCAGTGGATGGCTGGACCAGAGGGAGTTGAGATGCTGCTCATAGGCCAGTCGTAGGCATCCAATATGAGATGCAGCAAGCCTGCAGTCACTGGCTCACGACACGTCCGCTCCACGCTCCCCCTACTGGCACTGAGGATTAACCCTAGCCCTTAGCTCTCCCATCAGTCTTGTCGAGCCAACCAGCTCTCCCCCAATAGGTACTGTATACAAACCCGCGTGGACACAGGTGGAGGAAAAGAATCCCTAGCAACTTTCACCCAGATGTTCATATTCAGGCAGTGCTGATGGCATTTGGAGGGGACAATCGACTTTCTTTTGATTGTTTTTGGAATATTAATTTGTGACTGTTAGTGTTTAGAGTTTTATTCATTTTGTCAAGTCACTACAATTTAATATTCCTGACTGCAAAGCACTGTCTAACTTTTATCTTGAGAATGTATATGCAAATAACGTTTATTGATATTTGTATTATTGTTTCAGTACCGCAGGTTCTGGCATAGTCTGAGATGGCTGAACAGTGTGATTGTTTTATAGAGATTATTTTATTATTATTATTATTATTACATTGTGTGGGCGTGCGTGCGTGCGTGCGTGCGTGTGTGTGTGTGTGTGTGCATGTAATGTATATATACCTTGTTCTTATATATACACCTTATAAGAGGTGTAGGTTTTTTAGGAAACTTTTTTAGAAAAAGTTTTGAATGGATTTCCACACTTTTCAGCAGATTCCTGCAGCTTTTCCACAACACAGGGCATAAATAATCCTCTCTATACTTACGGTATTGAACTTCCATCTTTCATTGCATTTGTTAGCTGGTGCACAGCGAGTGCAGAGAGCACTTAAACCCTTGAAACAGGTGTGATGAACATTTCAGCTTGCAGGTAAGATGCATTCATCATCACAGGAAGTCCTAATGCATTCTCAAGCCCACTATTGTCCTATTCCTATTGATAGGGAACAATAGGCTACATCGAATAGAGGGGTGAGACATGATGCTGATATGCTTTTAAAACCCCTCAAGCAAAACATCGGAACCATCTCTCTCAGAAAATCATAAAGAAAAGTAGAAAAGTGCACTCAGTAGAGTGCACTTCACCGCTACGCCTAACCATGGCCAAACCGAAACCCAACAACAAGCAGCATCCGTATTCATGGCTGTAGGTTTGTTTTTGTTTTTTTGTTTGTTTGCAATATCAATCATTAATAGTTTAAAATAAACATATTATCATTTCAGTTTGGGGTGAAAGGAATGTGGGGGGAAAACACTTATTTTTATCTAATTAAGTGACAGAGCATACGATATATTTGACAGTATTTCTTCAAACTGTTCCCCTTCTATCTCCTCTTACTGTCTCTCCCTCATTTTTTTTTTTTTTTATAATATTTTTCTCCCGATTTTTTTATCCCATTTTTATCCCCCTTAGTGCTAATTTACTTTTATTTATCCTGGTTGCTACTCCACCCTCTGCCGATCTGGGGAGAGCCGAAACTGGCTCCATGCTTCCTCCGAGACATGGGCAGTTAGCCAGCCGCTTCTTTTCACCTGACAGGGGAAGCTTCACTGGTAGGACATAGCACGTGGGAGGTTCACGCTATTCCAACCGGTTCCCCTCCCTCCGAACAGGCGCCAGCGTTCACAGCGTCCCAGGTGAGAATTGAACCCAGGACCTTTGAGCTGTGAGGCGACAGCGCTTACCACTGCACCACCGTACCCCCGCTGTCTCTTCCTCATTAACCTGACAAGGCAGCTGGATTGGCCTGAGATCATGAGATCAGATCACATGACAAATCCATCTTGCCATGAGTGAAGCTATTCACCTTATGTAGAAGAGACAGTCTGGCTTGAGAGACTAACAGGAAGTGTAAACACAATCGTAAGTTCTGATTGTGTTTACACTTCCTGTGACTCATAAACCTAGTCTGACTCATATGTGAGAAACTAGGTTTGACCAGGTGAGTCAGACTAGTTTGAGCAGCCTTTTTTTTTCAACAGGAAGTCGTAACACAATGGGTCAAGTGGGCGGGGCTACATAAGGTGACTAGGCTGGAGAGTGAACTCCTGGTTGTTTGAACCAATCAGCGGCCTATGTGGCAGCTTATGAGGCTTTATGTGATGCCATCGAGAAGCGCCTGTTCGTTCACTTCTAACAACGGCAGAGGCGATGGTAGACGCAGAGGCTAACATAGATGCTGCAGTAACATCAGTTATTTCTCAACTGGACAGTGTGTCTTCATTGCTGCTACTTCTCATGCACCCTGTACATATTTGACTAAATTTCCCATTTTTAGGCTACCACACTCCACAATCTGTTAATATATTTGAATCTTCCAATTTATCGTGTTCCTATGTTACTTGTGCGCCAACCACACCAAGTCAATTTCCTTGTATGTGCACAGACCTTGGTGAAATAATTAATTCTATTCTATTCTATTCTGTTCTATTCTATTCTATTCTATTCTATTCTATTGTTAGCCAACAGATTCCTTCTCTACTTCACATTAAGGGAGAGGGAACTTGGAGCTCCAGTGAGCAGACGTGCTCATGTATCAGAGAGGGTGTAGGCCTACGAGGCGGGATGAGGCAGGATAGTGATGCGTCGTCCTGTAACTCAATTAAAGGGAGGCTTGGCTGCAAACTTCAGCCAAAGAATCCATTTCTAACTCTCCCCCTCTTCAAGCAGCACCAATGGATTTTGCAGTGTCAGTGGGCGAAGCGTCATTACTCACAACACCTGAGGGAAGTGACAGGGACGCTAATGAGATTCTCAGTGCTCTGTCTCTCATAGCACATGAAATATCATGAAGGGGCTTCAAGACTGTGTTTATTAATGTTCTTCGCATGGCATCATGTGAGAGATCGTTAAACGCTTGACCTCAGTTGATGGTTTGAGATTCATCCAATTATTTATTCACACAATTCGTCATCAATCAAATTGAAAAATGCATTTAGTGGGCCATGTGCCTTACACTATTATGCATGCATAGATGTTTATGCTTGGCAGCAGAGATGGCTGCCAGGTCGGCAGCATGTAAATGGCCTGCATTTATATAGCGCTTTTATCCAAAGCGCTTTACAATCAGTAGATAGTCTACATTCACCCATTCATACACCGATGGCGGCAGGCTGCCACGCAGGGTGCCTACACACCATCGGGAGCAAGGAGGGTTAAGTGTCTTGCCCAAGGACACAACGACAGCAGCTGGGAGGGAGCGGGGATCGAACCGCCAACCCTTGCGTCATTGGCCGACCCGCTCTACCTCCTGAGCTAAAGCCGCCCAGCATGTCCTATATGGTAGCATTTTAGTTGACTCAAAAGATGGAGAATAATTTCACACTCTCTTCAAGGAGCCTGCTCCATTGAGCCTCCAGTGAGTGCATTCTCCCAAAAACAGACAACAAATGTTAGCAAAATGTTCAAACAACCGTCATGTTAACTAAGCTAGCGGTAGCCACCAGCTAACTGCCATTTAAACAAACTTTGCCTATAGTTGCTCACGTTTGTTGTCATGCCCCAGCTGTTTGACAAAATGAAAATTTTTAGCATTGCAACTTAATCTACTTCTGAAGCCTCCAAGAGGCCTTCTGTTTTATTATTTTTTTCATTTTGGTGATAAGCTGTTCGAGTTGAAATCAGTTGAAATTGGTTGAAATGAGGCCGCATCAAAAGTAGCCTACTTTGCCTAGCTCACGTTCGTTTGTTGACATGGCTCAGCTGTTTGACATCACCTCCTGATAGGTTATCAGCATTTTGATTGGCTGTTGCATAAAACTAGTTTCACAAAGTTGAGAGTTTTGCAACTGTTGCGGCTGAGTTTCAGACAGTTTCAAGTGTGCTGCAGAGGGTTTTACATAGTTAATTGTTACTCACCATAGGTTTCAAACAACTAAAGTTGCGTGAAAGTTTCACTGTGTAAAGTCAACCTTACACTCGTTACAAAGTTGGAATCTCACTGGATACAATGCCCATTCAATGAGGCAAGCAAGGACACTGTTGAACCTAGCAACAGTTCTGCATTGCTTATTGTGTGCTAGCTCATACATCAGCAAGGTGTATAATATTCACATTAGAATGTCTTATGAAACTTTAATTATCCCTGTGGGGAAATTGGGATGTTGCAGCAGCATAGAGGCAGATACAGAAAGAGAATAGAATAATTAAGATGCGTGCCTTGCGCCAGTTGAACCTCGACAACTGGCACAGTGGAGGCAAGTGAAACTCCAGGCAGTAAACATGGAGGTCTACAGCACAAATAACACACAGGGTGAAGGGAAGGCAATAGGCTATATTTTCCCGGTGCTAACCTTTTCTTGTGGGACTTGCCCTTGAGCAGATGAATGATGTCTTAATTTGAATGCATTATGTGAATGCATGTACTTCAGTTTGAAGGAAATCCATTTATCCCGTTGAACAAGACGCTTTGTCTGACGTCTGAGCTTCCCACCTAATCTCTTCTTCAAGGTTTGGGGGACTTTTAAATCTGGTCCATTTTCAAAACAAGTCTAGACAGCGAGATGGACACAGCGACAGAAATAGAAACACAGACACAGATAGAGACACACAAAATAGACGCAGCATGACAGTTATGTGATGGTTTCATCCATCCAGAATGATTAGAGACGCTTCTTTCTTGTGTAAAGACTTTCAGGTGAGTCTCTTTGGTGAAACAATAGTGTTGAGCTGATCTGGCTCCATTAGACAGTGAGGTATGTTGAAGTCCTGTCTGCATACAATTCATCCTGCAATATTACTTGAATAGAACAGGGTTTTTCATTTTTGTGTTGAAAGTGCTACACATTGTGATGATGGCCCTGGACCATGGGCTGGTGTGTCTGTGCTGGCCTGCCTCTGTCTTCCTCTTCCCTCTGCTTTTCTCTCTCCAGGTTCTCAAGGAATTGTCCCCATGTCTTTGTGGTGTGGCATGGACTACCTTATTCAGCCTTATGACAATATCCTCACTTACTGGTTGTTGTTTTCCTCCAATCATTTTCTGTCAGAATGTGACATTTAAAAATGACCCCACTTGCAAAACTCCATCTTCCATTCGACAGTGCGTTCCTGATTCTATTTGCTTTCCAGATAGTCTAGATAGAAACATAGATCCATGCACTTTTTTTCACCAGCCGTATTTTTATTAATCCTTGAAGTGTCTATTTTAATATTCTGCCAAGTAACAGGCTGAAATAATGTCCCATGGGGTTTATTTTGTACCCCTATATTATTACACCTAACCCGAAAAAGACAAAGACAAAGACAAAATAGAAAGTAGCATAACTTTTGAAGTAAACAACATACAGAGACAATTGAACAAATCTTCCCGTTGGCTTCGCAGCAGAGCATTGTGAAATTAAGTTGAATGAGGAGTATCTCCTCAGTAGAAAAGGTGCAAAGTGACATCCCTATAGGCCTTATATGGAGTAGCATGTATCTGCAGAGTCGGAGACATAGTATAGCTTATGTGGGGCTTATGAGATATGGAAACCTCCCAGCAGGGTGCACATTGTGAGCCAAAAAAATTGCATCCCCCCCCCCCCCAACCTCCGCTGCTACAACTCCATCCTAGGGGAGCATAGCATCACATTATTCATCACACTGATTGTGTTTTGCCGTTGACTCGGCTCTTCAGCTCATGCGTGGGAATTCAGCACACCTGTGACTGTGACGTCCAGCCATGAGTCACACCTGTGACTGTGACGTCCAGGCAGGAGTCACACTTGTGACTGTGAAGTCCAGCAGGAGTCACACCTGTGACTGTGACGTCCAGCTAGGAGTCACACCTGTGACTGTGACGTCCAGCCAGGAGTCACACCTGTGACTGTGACGTCCAGCCAGGAGTCACACCTGTGACTGAAACGTCCAGCCATGAGTCACACCTGTGACTGTGACGTCCAGCCATGAGTCACACCTGTGACTGTGACGTCCAGCTAGGAGTCACACCTGTGACTGTGACATCCAGCCAGGAGTCACACCTGTGACTGTGACGTCCAGCCAGGAGTCACACCTGTGACTGTGACGTCCAGCCATGAGTCACACCTGTGACTGTGACGTCCAGCCAGGTGTCACACCTGTGACTGTGACGTCCAGCCAGGAGTCACACTTGTGACTGTGACGTCCAGCCATGAGTCACACTTGTGACTGTGATGTCCAGCCAGGAGTCACACCTGTGACTGAGACGTCCAGCCAGGAGTCACACCTGTGACTGTGACGTCCAGCCAGGTGTCACACCTGTGACTGAGACGTCCAGCCAGGAGTCAGACCTGTGACTGTGATGTCCAGCCAGGAGTCACACCTGTGACTGTGACGTCCAGCCAGGTGTCACACCTGTGACTGTGACGTCCAGCCATGAGTCACACCTGTGACTGTGACGTCCAGCCAGGTGTCACACCTGTGACTGTGACGTCCAGCCATGAGTCACACCTGTGACTGTGACGTCCAGCCATGAGTCACACCTGTGACTGTGACGTCCAGCCAGGTGTCACACCTGTGACTGAAACGTCCAGCCATGAGTCACACCTGTGACTGTGACGTCCAGCCAGGTGTCACACCTGTGACTGTGACGTCCAGCCAGGAGTCACACTTGTGACTGTGACGTCCAGCCAGGTGTCACACCTGTGACTGAAACGTCCAGCCAGGAGTCACACCTGTGACTGTGACGTCCAGCCAGGAGTCACACCTGTGACTGAAACGTCCAGCCATGAGTCACACCTGTGACTGTGACGTCCAGCCATGAGTCACACCTGTGACTGTGACGTCCAGCCATGAGTCACACCTGTGACTGTGACGTCCAGCCAGGTGTCACACCTGTGACTGTGACGTCCAGCCATGAGTCACACCTGTGACTGTGACGTCCAGCCATGAGTCACACCTGTGACTGTGACGTCCAGCCAGGTGTCACACCTGTGACTGTGACGTCCAGCCAGGAGTCACACCTAGTGACTGTGACATCCAGCCAGTAGTCACACCTAGTGACTGTGATGTCCAGCCAGGAGTCACACTTGTGACTGTGACGTCCAGCCAGGAGTCACACCTGTGACTGTGACGTCCAGCCAGGAGTCACACTTGTGACTGTGATGTCCAGCCAGGAGTCACACCTAGTGACTGTGACGTCCAGCCGGGAGTCACACCTAGTGACTGTGACGTCCAGCCAGGAGTCACACTTGTGACTGTGATGTCCAGCCAGGAGTCACACCTGTGACTGTGACGTCCAGCCAGGAGTCACACCTGTGACTGTGACATCCAGCCAGGAGTCACACCTGTGACTGTGACATCCAGCCAGGAGTCACACCTGTGACTGTGACGTCCAGCCAGGAGTCACACCTGTGACTGTGACATCCAGCCAGGAGTCACACCTGTGACTGTGACATCCAGCCAGGAGTCACACCTGTGACTGTGACGTCCAGCCAGGAGTCACACCTGTGACTGTGACATCCAGCCAGGAGTCACACCTGTGACTGTGACATCCAGCCAGGAGTCACACCTGTGACTGTGACGTCCAGCCAGGAGTCACACCTGTGACTGTGACATCCATCCAGGAGTCACACCTGTGACTGTGACATCCAGCCAGGAGTCACACCTGTGACTGTGACGTCCAGCCATGAGTCACACTTGTGACTGTGACGTCCAGCCATGAGTCACACTTGTGACTGTGACGTCCAGCCATGAGTCACACTTGTGACTGTGACATCCAGCCAGGAGTCACACCTGTGACTGTGACATCCAGCCAGGAGTCACACCTGTGACTGTGACATCCAGCCAGGAGTCACACCTGTGACTGTGACGTCCAGCCAGGTGTCACACCTGTGACTGTGACGTCCAGCCATGAGTCACACTTGTGACTGTGACGTCCAGCCAGGAGTCACACTTGTGACTGTGACGTCCAGCCATGAGTCACACCTGTGACTGTGACATCCAGCCAGGAGTCACACCTGTGACTGTGACATCCAGCCAGGAGTCACACCTGTGACTGTGACGTCCAGCCAGGAGTCACACCTGTGACTGTGACATCCAGCCAGGAGTCACACCTGTGACTGTGACATCCAGCCATGAGTCACACCTGTGACTGTGATGTCCAGCCAGGAGTCACACTTGTGACTGTGACGTCCAGCCAGGAGTCACACCTGTGACTGTGACATCCAGCCAGGAGTCACACCTGTGACTGTGACATCCAGCCAGGAGTCACACCTGTGACTGTGACATCCAGCCAGGAGTCACACCTGTGACTGTGACATCCAGCCATGAGTCACACCTGTGACTGTGACATCCAGCCAGGAGTCACACCTGTGACTGTGACATCCAGCCAGGAGTCACACCTGTGACTGTGACATCCAGCCAGGAGTCACACCTGTGACTGTGACGTCCAGCCAGGAGTCACACCTGTGACTGAAACGTCCAGCCATGAGTCACACCTGTGACTGTGACGTCCAGCCAGGAGTCACACCTGTGACTGTGATGTCCAGCCAGGAGTCACACCTGTGACTGTGACATCCAGCCAGGAGTCACACCTGTGACTGTGACATCCAGCCAGGAGTCACACCTGTGACTGTGACGTCCAGCCAGGAGTCACACCTGTGACTGAAACGTCCAGCCATGAGTCACACCTGTGACTGTGACGTCCAGCCAGGAGTCACACCTGTGACTGTGACGTCCAGCCAGGAGTCACACCTGTGACTGAAACGTCCAGCCAGGAGTCACACCTGTGACTGAAACGTCCAGCCAGGAGTCACACTTGTGACTGAAACGTCCAGCCATGAGTCACACCTGTGACTGTGACGTCCAGCCATGAGTCACACCTGTGACTGTGACGTCCAGCCATGAGTCACACCTGTGACAGAGACGTCCAGCCAGGAGTCATTTGCTCCATGTAGCCTTTCCTGCCTTGACCTTTTAGTGATTATAATATGAGGCCAGTCCCTTTGCGGCCCCCCCTTCCACCCCCCCCCCCCCCACACACACACACACACACACACCCCTCATCTCTGTCACACGCCCCCCTCAGCACACACACCCCCTGACATTTAGCAGGCGACAGGGGCCGGAGCGTTTCCTCTCAAGTGTGTAATTAATGCGTTTGACAGCACGTTAAATCTAGAGCACTTAAAGGGTGCAATGGCTCTCTGGGGAATACATGCACTCGCTGTTTTGTGGTGGCACGATGCTCTGTCACCTGATAAGGGATCGTCACGCTGGTTTCAGCTAAACTGCTGCAGCCTCCATTCGGTCACTCGGGGCTTTTGGTGGGACGTGTTACCGCCTTTGATTTGTAAATGAGTGTCCCCGAGAAAGGCGCCAAGCTGAGGTAATGGGTCACTGATCTTGTCTTCGCCTGGATGCTGGACAAAAAGTCAGAGGGTCAGTCTGTAAACGTATGAACCCCCTCATGTTCCCCTCGCTATGGCCTGTGCCAATCAAATGCACTTCAAAAGATGCTATTGAGAATTGATTGATTAGCATTGTTGACAGCTTGCCTTGGTTCCCTGAAGCAACTGGAAGTTTAATATAGGCTAAACAGCCAAGGAATTGTCACATTACTTATGTTTCTTCAAATAGCAAACTTTAGGTGACTGTAAATGGGCAGCAAATTGACTGGTAACTGTTACAGTGCATTACCTTATAATCAGAAGAAAATAGAAACCGCTCACAGCCGCAAGAGCCTCAAGTCAAATAGCGCGACGTCTCATTAGCTAATGAACGATTTTGATCTCGGACAGATGTCTGTCGTGTTCAGTCCCCAAAAGTTGAATTGAATTCAACACAGATTGCATTCTGCTTCTTGTCTTTGAAAACTATGAAATGTCTGAAAATAACAAGTACTGTAGAAACACAATTTACATCTCGTCCCACATAATAATACCGTCCCCACCATTACAGTACTAATCAGTAACTAGTATGTCATCTTGTAATTGTGGCGCCTCCTCACTGTCATTTTAAGAATAAGCCCAGAGATGAGATTCATCATCAGAATGTGATCTGAGCTAACCCGTGCGACACACAGACAAACAAACAAACCACATAGCACTGCCCTCGGGCCAATCAGTGTATTATCATTTTGAAAATGTCGCACCACAGTCCTCCTCCTTGTGGGGGGAAATAACTCAAGAGTTGCACGGGCAGCAGCTGGAATGACATGAGAAATATGGGAGTTCATCATTTGTTCCATAACAAATAACATTTCAACTTCCAGGTAGAAGACGTTACATCATACCGCTCTCGGTAGAGAATAGCAACTCTCTATCCTACAACAGCTATTTTGGTTTTGATTTACCTTCGCTGAATTAGTGAATTATTAAATTTACTGAACTATGGCAAAGCAGTGTATAGGCTACTACAGCTCTTTCTTTGGTTCTGTTGCTATAGCAACAATATGTTACAGCATTGTCAGAAGTTTGGTTTACATGATTTGCTCACTCTTTGTTTGTTGTTATTATTCGAGGATCTTTGAATATTTGATGATGTAGAGCTTGTTCTTGGCAAATAATGGATTGTGTACTAATTGAATCAAAAGCAAGTTCTCCAGAGCCGGCTAATTTTCAAACCGATGACCTTCAACAATACAAAGACGCTCTGAACACCTCCTAGTCCACCTATCTACTCCCACCTCTCCATCTCCACCAACCCCAAGGCTCTCTTTTCCACTGTAAACAAACTTTCAGACCCAGAAACCGAAACGCCTCCCAACCCTTCACAGTTAACAAGTGCCACTCTTTCCTTTCATTTTTCCAAACAAAAAATGACAGCATCTACAGCAACCTGACCTCCCCGCCCCTCTCCCTCTCCCTCTCCCTCTCCCTCTCCCTCTCCCTCTCCCTCTCCCTCTCCCTCTCCCTCTCCCTCTCCCTCTCCTCCCTCTCTCTCTCTCTCTCTCTCTCTCTCCCCCTCTCTCTCTCTCTCTCCCCCTCTCTCTCTCTCTCTTCCCCTCTGGGGGCACGATGGCTCAGTGGTAGAGCTGTCGCCTCACAGTCAGAAGGTCCTGAGTTCGATTCTCACCTGGGACACTGTGGGCGCTGTGGTTGTGTTCCCCCCCATATCTTCAGTGCCTACTGCCCAGGTGGGGTATCTCGTCGTAAGGGCCTTTCTGGTTGTGCGGAGTTTGCATGTTCTCCCCGTGCTCCCCCAGGGGGTTCCTCCGTGTATAACCCCCCCACTAAAAACATGCAGAAGATCAGATCGTCATCGTCATCCGACCAGTGGCGACAACATCCGAAGTTGGTCCCCGGGCGCTGTACGAGAAAGCGACCACTGCTCCTGGCCTGCCCCTCGGAGGAAAGGACATGCCTGGATGGGTTAAATGCAGAGGACACTTTTCACCGGCCACCGTCAGCATGAGTGTGTTGTGGCCACATGCATGTGTTGTGGTGTTCGTGTGACAATAAAAGACGGGGCTTGTCCCGTTACGAGAGTTTTTTTTTCTCTCTCTCTCTCTCGTACTGAATGGGTGACCGAGATAACCACGAGGCACATGCTTCTCCTTCAAAGCAAACATTTAGCAGCACCATCTGACACCACATACAAGAGATGAGAGTCTTTGTATTCGTGTCATGCTGTGTTGGATTTGGCAGACGCTACATTGTTTCACATCTGTGTCCAATAGTTCCTGCATGTGAATAAGGAGTACGAGCTGCTGCCATACATATCATCGTTGATGGCAACTGTTAAAACAACATTCTCATCATTATGCAAATCTCTGAGGTCATGGCACATTTGAGCTCGACCTTTTAAATAGAGGCCAAGCTAAGCTCGCATGACTCCATGACTTCAATCATCTGCGAGGAAAGGCTGCATCACAACACTGAGCAAATAAAAATGCATGATGTATTTATGCAACTGACCTGTGCTGACCTGTACCTTTAATTGGTGCAAGTTACCTATTCATTCGTACAAGTTAATATAGTATTTACCCAAGAAAATCCTCTGAATGTTGCATAACGCTGCTGTCGTGCAGAAACCTTGTATCTCCAAAAAAGCTATTTTTCACAAGGAAGAAAAAACTTTCACATTTTAATAGATTCAAGATTCAAGATTCAAGATTCAAGATTTTTATTGTCACTCCATGGTACAAGTATCACGTGTGAAATAAGTAATATACAGTGTAATAGTAATAACAACATTAATAACCAGTAATATAACATCTTTCACTGGTCCAAAGTACCTGAAACTTTCACAGGTTATTTTTTGGTAGACCCCCTAAATCCATTTATGAAATAAAAAGAAAATTGCCCAATTTGGAGATACAAGGTTTCCCCCCGACAGCAGCGATAATTAAATAACCCCATTCTTCACAGCCCCAAGCACTGCTATCGATTTATACATTTATTTCTGAAGACATTAAGTTCATTCTTTCATGCCCCACTGTCACACCCATGTGATAGAGTTTAAAAAGAAAAAGATTGCTGTTAAATGAGGGCAAGTACAATGAGAAATCACAGGATGAAAGGCGCAGAATATGCCCCGTACAGTGCGTCGCTATGTAAATGGGAACCTTTCTAATGCATCAGCATGAGGCCACGGCTCACTTATATCGATTTCCTATATTATGTACAGCAGAACCCTGAAGTCACTCTGTGGCCCCCGGGGGCCATGAGCATGATCTGTATGCATGGAGATGCTGCTGCTACATATGGATGAAGCCACTGAGGACAGCATGCAGTCAACAGCTTTTACATGGCAACAGATAGCCTACTGTACATTACTGTGTTTGTATTTGTTGTTGTTTAGAAGCTATGATTAATAAAGAGGCTGCAGGATGCAATTGCAGTTGATTGCACTGGTCGACATTTCAGTCTGCAGACCTCTCTCAAGTCTTATGATCTTAAAATACAATGATGGAAACTCAAATACAATACTGACTAATAGCAATGTGGCTATTACTATCACCTGGTAACCACAGAGTAAAAGCTATTCACATCACAAATACGATCCATAATAGGATTCATATTAAACATAAGATTATGAATATAACCCTGTTTTATTTTATTTATATAAATAACAAGAGTCAGCCAACTCGCCAATGGGACCAGATCCTGATGGGGCCGAGACAGAAGCACTATTTGTATTCTCTCTCTGCCAAACCCCTGTATTAGTCGCAGGAATACATTTCTGACGCAAGCTCGCCCCACAGCCCTTTATACAGGCGGGGCACTGCCCCTAGTGGTGGAGGGAGAAATGCATTCCTCCAACTCAAATTTTGATATCAATGGGATTTGTTATCAATGGGATTTGTTATCAATGCGATGGAAGTCACAGTTCGCTCTCTCTGGTGCCGTCAATTTTAAAATACACAGAATTTTAATAATAAAATGATGAAGTAAAACTCCTTCAGTCCTTGTTCACATTATGTGGGAGGGGGCAGTGGCTTGAAGGTGTTAATCAGCTTTATGGCCTGGGGGTAGAAACTGTCTTTGATAAAAGGTGTAGACAACCAATTTCATCCATCCATTTAAGGTCTAACATTTTGTTTGAGAGTGCCACCAACAGTGGAAAAGTGGTTCACATTAAAAAAGTGTTTTGTCTAGAGAGATTTCCCCCGTCTCTGTGTGACTCCCTCCAGGACTCCTGCAGCGATGTCAACATCATTGCCAGCGGCAGCGCCAAGCCCCGTCTCTCCGTTTCTCCCACCTCTGCTATGTGCACTTCAAGAACAATTAGTGAGCTCATAATCAAACGTCCGTCTGTATTCTTCTGATGTATTAAAGAAGAACTCGTCTTGACCTGTGTGTTTTCCAATCTTTTCAGAAATGAGAGACATGCAAATACTCACAGTAACTTCTTTCAGTGTGAGGATCCACATATTGAAAGGTGCTTTGCTGTTCTCTGAAACTATAAATGCAGAATTGCATAAAGCTAAAGGTTAACATACTCCAATACCAGAAATTTGGTGATTTGGAGGAAAAGTACTTTATGGTGATGTTTATCAAATATAGTACGTGTTTGTTTGTTTGTTTGTTTGTTTGTTTGTTTGTTTGTTTGTTAGTTTTTGTTTTTGAGTATCTGAGGCAATGGAAGCCAGCATATTTATTATTCTCATAAATTAGAGACAAACAATAAGCCGGATCAGAACTGAACACATTTGTCTCAGTTTGTCCACTCTTGATGCAACCATTTCATTCTGGTGCAAACATTAAGAAACTGAAAAGCATTTCGGACAATTATTAATGAACTGGTTAATAATTAATTATGTAATAAATGAAGCATCGCGTTAGTTCATTCGAGACACGGAAGTCATAACGCTGTATGCCCGAGCTGTATCCAGCTGTCAGCCGCTGATTGGATCATTCATTCACCAATCACAGCCATTCTCACAATAAGGTGGTCCGTTTAAATACGGCCTCCTCTCTCACTCTGATCTGCTCCACAATTGCTGCCTCACACTGCTGCTGCTGACAATGCTTTGCCTTCACCACCCCAGCCTCCACCTTCATAGCTCAGTCTGCTTTGCTCAAAGGCTAATCATGTATTCTAGTGCTAGAGTCTGCAGGCTCAAAATGTGAACATGTTTCCATGTCTTGCTTAGGCTCCCTCTCTTACTCACTATGGCTTTAAATTGATCTGGCATCTTGTATGCCCATGGAGGATTTTTGCGGCCCTCCCTGCTCGCCGTAGCATGCTGCTGGGCCGGTTCAGGGAGGAGCATCTTCTGTAAAGAGCAGAGCCTTCAACGCCAAACATAACTGTATTTCCATTTATGCAGTAAATGGTTACATTTATGACGAGAGTGTTCTTGAATGAACTGTACACTATGTGATTTTTTTTTACTTTCTTGTCCAATTCTCTAGTCTGCATTCTATACCTTTCCATTGCATATTTTACGTATTGTGTTGTGATCTAATGTGAAGCCATTTCACTGAATCTCATCAACAGCTACATCAGATCAAAAAGAAAATCTATTTGATTGCTCCATTGTGTGAACACAAAGTATCCATTGCAACATTGGGCCCTAAAGTATGGATTCCACATCACAAAGTCAAGCTCTGTAATCTAGGTCAATACAAAAATATGAATATACGGTATTAAAAGAAAACAGGCCTGTATTGGAGGCTCTCTAGAACACGCTATCCAACAGTATGCCAACCATAACTACAACAGCAGCTGCACATGCTGTATGACAACTCCGTTCAGTTTAGCTCTCTCACATTGCCATCCCATGAGATATGTTTCAGGGGTATCCATACTTCCATATATCTTCCAGACTGTGATCATGTGAACCTGATGACTCAACTCAGATCAATGAGCGTTTCTATGCAGCATGTCGCATGGCCTCCCTTACTTTCTCCCAATCGCTCCTGTCTCGCTCGACTTTGAAACGCCAAATAAAGGCAAAAATGTCCCACAAAAAAAGACGTGTCCTTATTTGTCACAATACATTTGAAAACCCTGCTATTGCTGTGCATCTTTATACGATTCCACTTCTCACACCACAACTTCCTGATTGAGCAAACTGGTAAGAGATGTCGACATAAATCCGCAGCACCCATACTTCCACACAGTGCACCCTTAATTTCCAGCCTGACCACTCAAGCTGAGCTGCTGGCTCAGTGTGTCTAAGCCTTTTCCAATTATATCCACTACTCACTTCACTTCACATGTTACCATTGACACAGTGAGCTGTGCAAAGTCAACAGTCTGCTGCGTGTTAAGCCCCAGGTTAGGTCGTCTTACTATAGGTCGCTGCTAACAATCTCTCAGGGGAGCGCGCCAGCCGCTGTGGCCCACACCTGCTCGCATTTCCCCGACTTCCCTTTTCTCTCACTAACTTGTGTTTCACTTCCCGTCCCGCTTTGCTCTCACTTAAGGACAAAGGTGATTTGAGGGATGAGGTTTCATTCTTCTGACCGCCGGAAGAGAATTGATAGCTGTCCCACTTAGTTTCAGTGGCTATACCCTCAGGAGCCTCAACACTTGTGCCACCAAGTGTATTGACCTTGGGAAGTATCAGGGGGTTGCTCACTTACCGTTGCAATGTGTGATATTAGCAAACATGTTACTTTCTCAGATATTATTTTACTGCTGTCAGCAAATAGGGGGAGCTGCAGTTGCCACACTCAAAGTAACAGCTTGACAAATTCTTTTTCTCAAGTGACGGTAGCTTAATAAGAAAAAAACTATAACTGAAGTAATACACCGTTTTTTTTCCCCTATGCATTTTTTTACGCAGTTCTCTGGATTCAGTTCGCATTGCGTCTCTCTGCTCGATCCTATTTTATTTATGCTCTGGCTCGGTTTGCAGCATCACTGATGTTTGCAAATATTTTAAAAGAAGAAGCTGTCGAGATGAAATAGGGCTAAATTATTTACACAGCATGAAGAATAAAACATAAGATTATGTATATAACCCCGGTTTTATGGATAAGGTGAGTTAATTTCTATGGGGGGGGGAGGGGGCGAGCAGACTCATCTATGCCCCTGACAGAACCACCAATATCCTCATATTGGGAACATGAAGGGAAATTGACTGTTTGCGCCAGATCTCATCTCTCATTTTGAATCATTTGTCCCTGGTCTGAGAGGCACCAGTCTGCAACGTTCGTCGGCTGAGGCACGGATTTCCCTTCATCTGACTGTTTGCTCCAGATCTCCTCTCTCATTTTTTATCCTCATATTGGGGTCGGAGGAAAATGACATGTTCCACCCTCCGTTGCTAAGGGTACTAGTATTGCTTCCACATCTGAAACTAAAACTGAGTATTCACTACTGTATGTTCCAAATTTCAGGCTTTTCTCAAAAAGTGCACAACTGTTATGAGCATTTGAACATTTGATCCACACAGCGGGAAAGCATATGTGTGAGAAAGCACATGTGTGGGAAAGCACATGTGTGAGAAAGCACATGTGTGGGAAAGCACATGTGTGAGAAAGCACATGTGTGGGAAAGCACATGTGTGAGAAAGCATATGTGTGAGAAAGCACATGTGTGAGAAAGCATATGTGTGAGAAAGCATATGTGTGAGAAAGCACATGTGTGAGAAAGCATATGTGTGAGAAAGCACATGTGTGAGAAAGCACATGTGTGGGAAAGCACATGTGTGAGAAAGCACATGTGTGGGAAAGCACATGTGTGAGAAAGCATATGTGTGAGAAAGCATATGTGCGGGAAAGCACATGTGTGAGAAAGCATATGTGTGAGAAAGCACATGTGTGAGAAAGCATATGTGTGAGAAAGCATATGTGTGAGAAAGCACATGTGTGGGAAAGCACATGTGTGGGAAAGCATATGTGTGAGAAAGCACATGTGTGAGAAAGCATATGTGTGAGAAAGCATATGTGCGGGAAAGCACATGTGTGGGAAAGCACATGTGTGAGAAAGCACATGTGTGAGAAAGCACATGTGTGAGAAAGCACATGTGTGAGAAAGCCTAGTGTGAGAAAGCCTAGTGTGAGAAATGTCAGGCTTTTCTCAAAAAGTGCACAATTCTCATAATACAAGAGCTTTTACTGCTCTGCTACATATAACTTGCCACACATATGTTAATAACATTGTCATAAACATATAGAGGGTATGCACACCCACTGGAACACGCCCCCTCAATCGGGAATGAGTGTCAAAATTAGTGTCAAATTCCTCCCTGAGCAGCAGGTGTCAGTTATCTAGGCTGATTACTGCATTCAAGCTCAGTCTTGCTGTGACTCAGTGGGCGTGACCCCACAGTGACTTCTGCCTCTGTGACATCACATGCATACCCTCTATTGTGTGGATATGTTAATAACATTGTCATAACATTGTCATAAACATGTTTTGTGTTGGGAAGTAATACAAAGATCCCAAAGAAGACCCATGTAGTGTTAACAAATCCCCTAACCTTCCCCCCTGCTTTTTATGGCTTTAATTCACTTGCGCAAAAGAAGCCATAAGGGTCTTCTAGCATATTACATTTTTCTTTTTCTTTTCTTTTCTTTTTTATGAGGGGGGGGACACAATCAGACCAGTAAACAGAAACAACAATATCAGAATAAAAAGCTGGACAATGAGCAGAGCAATACAACAACAAAATGCATGAATAACAAGCTGGTGTAAAAGGAGACAAGCGATGGTGCCGTTAACAACAGGGAAACACAATTAAAGGTATGTCTGTGGGCCTCTGCAGTTCTGCCTCACCTGCCAACCTTTACAACCTGGGGCATGAACTACAGTATACAAACCATCAAGCCATGCTCGACACAGCCGACCTTTCAGACGAGTGTGTGTGTGTGTGTGGGGGGGGGGGGGGGGGGGGGGGGGAGTGTGTCTACGCTACTTTAGTGTAGAAAGTCCAGCACTCGTGTTTAATTTATAATTGGAGGCGGTCAGTCCTTCAGCGGAGTCTCGTTCCTCCATGAGGTGTGATGCTTGATTTGAGGCCTAATGGTTGTGAAGAAAAGTCTCTCTCTCCCCTCTCCCCTCTCTCTCTCTCTCTCTCTCTCTCTCTCTCTTTCTGTCTCTCCCTCTCTACCTCTCTCTCTCTCTCTCTCTCTCTGTCTCTCCCTCTCTACCTCTGTCTCTCCCTCAGAATCTGACCTTCAAAAACAAGGGATACAATTGCTGATTAATGTCAAGCTAAAGGACATGAAATGCCTATTTGCATGATTACAGTAGCGTACACGCAAAAAAAGGTCAAATCTGCAGTGTCTGGCCACAACACAGCGCTGCAGTGAAGTTTCCACAAGCCAGTCACCAGAATAAAACGTTGACATTTGACGTGTCTGAAAAGCAGGGATATGTAGAATATCAACGTCAGTTTGAAAACAAAATGTCAGCTAAATACGTTTCTAAAATGTGGCATTTTACGTCTACAATCGCCATGTAAATTTGAAACAAAATGGCGGTTAATTTGAAAACCTCGCTGCCTTTCCAACGCTAAAATAAAACAATGGTTAGGTTTAGGTTTAGGCAACAAAGTGACTCGGATAAGTTTATGCCACTACAGCAACTTGGTTAGGGGTTAGGGTTATGGTTTGGGTTGGGGTTCAAAGCGAGAGTAAAAACACAACGTGCCTCGCTCAGGAGTGAGGGGACGCTACAGGTCCGCCAATCACAGCCCACTCCCTTAGGTGCCGTTTCTGACGTACGTCAACATGAGTTGTTAGACTCTATGACATGTATAGTGTTCATATTCCTGCATCTAAACGTGATCTTTTCGTTCAGAAATGTTCATATTCTACATATCAGAAACGTACAATGGCAACCAGTGGCACCGGCAGCCGTACTCCTGTGTGTAAATTGATCTATTTTTATAAACATCTCTCTCTCTTAGGCATAAGGTAGGTAGGTAAGCTCAGTCATCCGTGAGGGACTCGGAGTAGAGCCGCATCTGGTCAGGATGCCACCTGGTTGCCTCCCTACGGAGGTGTTCCAGGCACGTCCAGCTGGGAGGAGACCACGGGGCAGACCGAGGGCTAGGTGGAGATATCCACACTGCTGGCCTGGGAATGCTCGGGATCCACCAGACAGAGATGGCTAATGTGACCAGGCAAAGGGAAGTTTGGGGTCCCCTACTGGAACTGCTACTCCGCGACCCGAATCCGGATAAGCGGTTGAAGATGGATGGATGGATGGATGAATACAAGCACAGTAATTGTTACTAATGTTTCCCCCTGTGTGGAACCATTCCTGCCCTGCAGCACCACTGCCGGACACTTTAGCTGCACGCACATCATGTTGTAGTCCAGAAGCACTCTGGCAATGTCTCTACCTGTAGCAACGCTTCGTTCAGATGGTTTAGACAGGGTGCGGCGTAGTGGCCAATTAAGCAGACTTGCAGTGCGTGCAAGTTTAATTCACACCGAGACGCAAGCCTTATTTGGTAAATGGTAAATGGACTGCATTTATGCAGCGCTTGCTTTACAATGTGCCTTCATTCACCCATTCACACACTGAAGGCGGCAAGCTGCCACGTGGCCAGGGTGCTGGCACAGCCATCAGGAGCAATTTGGGGTTCAGTATCTTGCCCAAGGACACGTCGACATGCGGACTGGAGGAGCCCGGGGATCAAACCACCGACCTTCTGCTTAGTGGTTTGATCTACCTCCTGAGCCACAGCCGCCCTTATTTCGGGGAGGTGCGATGAAATAGGATCCTGCCGGCGCCACCGATGCCGACATGTTATCCTGGCGCCTGGGCTGGTTTTCCAGCAGATGGATGATGCTGTCATGATAGAGTATGTTCCAGATAGCCTGGCAAGTGAACAATGAGGGATTTGATCCATCATTTCAACAATCATCCCAATGCTCAGTGGAGGAGCACTGTGGATAATTAGTAGAAACACTGAAGCTGTAGTGTTGGCTCTGCTCAGCAGGGGGGGCCACACAGATGCAGCAACAAACTGCCCTCACAAACAGAGGTGCTTCACAAGGAAAAGCCAACCTCGTAATTACTGTATCTTATAAGACCACACTGATAGCCTGGCTGCCATACCCCTAAAAAGTATCTATTTTAGGAATGTTGTATCCTCATTTTGTGATTTTTTTCCCCCTTCAAATGTGGGCCAACAGCTGTATTATATATTATGTTATTTTTCCTTTCTCTGCACTTTGAATCTAATAATCTAATATGAGTAATAGTACTGGTGGTTTTAATAGTAGTAGTACAGTAGCTGGAGTTAAATTATACTTTTTTGCAGTCTGCTTGCGTCTAACAGCATGGGCGCAGCTCTACCTGTCCCGTCCTCGGGGAAGCTCCTGAATGCTTGACTGGTCCTGGATCTGCCCCATCAATAACCTGGCCTGCTGGTATACTCACTGACTATAAAAATAACAAATGACATTCTTACAGAACATGACATAGATCATTAATGACTTTGCAAAGTCAATGCACTGTTTCATACTTAGATGGCCACATTACAGGCATTTTGCACTTAAAAATGCCATAATTTATACAAAGCCTGTGGATGGTTTAACAGGACAGCATTAAAAGCATTCTAATGCATGTCATAGCCTATCATACGCCTCAGTTTTGGCCAGCAAGGGCCCATGAAATGTCTCATGAAATGAGCACAATTTCCTAAAACTGTGGCTCTTAATGTCACCCTGAAATTAACGACATTGCATTGACACTTTCCTTCAACTCCAGAGACCCAAGTTCAATTCCTAACTCATGCAGACATTTTCTCCTGTGGGAGAAGTTTCTGTTATGCGTGAAGATGACGTGAGCAATTCATGCTACTGTCACAAAATTATTTCATGTTAGAAGCACATCATTTTCACAATATTCGTTCACAGCACGTCATTTGCATTTGTGCACACGACTTTGTTTGCACACAAAACATGTCGATCTCTATTGCACTTAATCCTGTACCTTCATAATCTACACTTTTCACTTTTTTGGAATCGTGCAACACAAACTGACGAAGTTGTGAAATATAGCTGTCCTTGGCCAACATGTCTGACTATTCAACTATTCAAATTTCATTGTCTATGATCCATCCACCAAAATTTGACGCTGAACATATCAGTAGGCTGCAGTTGCCTCTACTACCTACAGTAGTATTCAACACAAAGCTGTCAATAGAGACAAAACAATATATTTTATGCTCTGTGTGTGTGTGTGTGTGTGTGTGTGTGTGTGTGTGTGTGTGTGTGTGTGTGTGTGTGCGTGTGCGCGCACGCGCCACTGCGACAGAGAATAGGAGAGAGGAGCATGGTGAAATCACCAGTCACATCACACAGCCGGTTAAGCTGCCAATTTATCAAATGATTGCATCCAGACACGTCCAATCAGGCCACACACTCACCAGCCCACCAGACTGCTTTAGGTCTTCTAGTTAGCCGCCTGAATAGTTGAAGTCTAAAGACGTGAGTCGTCATGACAACATGACATCATGACATCATGACATCATGACGCAAGTCGTCATGACAACTTCTGACTTTTAAAACACGCATGCAACTTAATTAGTGCTGTGTGCCTTTACAGGGCAGCATATGTCCTGTACACACAACTCTTCCTCTTTGAGGGGCTTAAACCGTAATCGGTTTGTAACTATAAAGAATAGCTATTTTTAACAATCGGTCTGCGATGGAACCAAGAATATCGTTATAGTTGTCGTTTTGGATGTTTTATATAGTTGTAGTCTGCGAGCCATTCTATTTACCTAAAACGATTTATAGTTATCGTTCTAAGTGTGAATGGGCCTTTACAGAGTGACTTGGTTCATACCTTTTTAATTATTTACAAAGCAAGTAAAAGCACTATAGTCTGTCTCTGCTGCCCCCGAGTTGTCAGTGTAGCTGGGACCGGGGACGGGGGTAGGCTATGTCCCGAGTGTGGTTCTCCAGAAAAGTTTCAATGCCTGCACGCTCGGGATATCATGCACTCTTGTCATAGATATATGAACAATAGAAGGTGTCACATGATCACAATGGCTCTCTGTGTTTAGCGCTGTAGGCCAACGTACCTGCTGCAGAAGGCAAGATAGAGAGGCAGAGAAAGAGAGCTGGCATGGAAAACCTCGCAGATGCTCTGGCACTGTGCACAAGTCTTCTTTGGGCCGTGCATGCAGGCTGCAGGGAGAGAGTATTGTGTTTGGTTTATTTGTATATGCATTGGACTGCAATCTACTTTACACTGTTTCCCAGGGGTTTAGAATGGATTGTGGGCAGTAAGTTACATACAGTATATATACTATACCAGAATACATCAAAATTACATATTGCAAATTGCATTATTGTAATGCGTATTTCAGAATATACACTGAATGTATAAAATATATTCATTAAGTATACTGATGCGGTGAATACTGTAATCCATTATTGATTTCCGTTAGCTCCCTGGTGTTTTCTGCAGATACATACATTGTAGTATCATCAGCATAAATAGCCATGCATGCATTTTTTAGTAGCTACACATGGCAAATCATTTACACATTATGGAATATAGGAGTGGTCCAAGTCAGCTGCCCTGGCTGGGGAAGTCCACATTGTAGTGATTTTATATTTGACAGGGTACCATTAAACAGAATGCACTGTTAAATAAATAACTTAGTCAAATTGATAGCTGAGGTTTTAAATCCATATGCAGATAGTGTGATGAGTAATCGCTCGTGGTGGTCTATAATATCAGAAGGCATGTGTGTGTTCCAGCGCTGCACACTGATAATAAGCGCTGCTTTTCACTTGAGGCGTGGAGAAGGGCTGCTTGCTGGCCCGTACCTAAAACCCTGAAAGCCTCATTCAGACCAAATTGGCCTCAAAACCAGGCCTTCAGTGGGCCGCTCGGCTCCGGACCGCCAAACTGTGTCCACAATATGCACCCCCCACCCCCAGAGAGGGAGGAGGAAACGGACAAATCAGCGCTCTTTTGTCTCGTTAGTGGCTCGTTCCACTGAGGACATGCTCAGCTGGCGGGTTGCCAAGATGAATTAAAGCCGTGCTTCACATTCCTGCACATCTTCTTGCAGACTGTTGGTTTCCCCCCTGATGCTTCTTCTCGCTTTCACTGTTTTTCTTATTGACTCGCTCTCTCTCTCTCTCTCTCTCTCCTGCTTTATCCCATTACTCTCTATCACTCTGCAGGTAACATGCTCTGTGACACCCAGGTGAGGGGACTCGTTCTCAGCCGATGGAAAAAGGGAATAACCACGATAAGAGCAGAAAATTGCCCCTGTTGGTCCCTTAAGTAAGGCTAGGAAATGAGATGGCGATGGTGATATACTGTACCTCCATAGCTGCCAGAGAGGGCT